>NW_005187919.1:54983-73611 GCF_000239375.1 Pundamilia nyererei
CAAGGTCTTAAATAATCAGGCCCCATCTTATCTTAATGACCTTGTAGTACCATATCACCCTATTAGAGCACTTCGCTCTCGCTCTGCAGGCCTACTTGTGTTAGGATGCCTGGGTTGTTGACCCAGGGTTTTGAGTTTATTATATTATTTGTCATTTCTAGTCTTCGGTTTCTTTGTTAGAGTTCTGTCTTATGGTTCACGTCTCTGTTCCCTCTGTTGCAGTGCCTGTGAGTCTGTGTGTTTAAGTTCAGTCTGTGTTATGTTTCCTGTTTTACTTTGGAGGTGCATGTCTTATGTTAATGTATCTTCCCCTGTTTCGTTAGGCCTGATTTGCCCCAGCTGTGTTTCCCTCCTGTTGCCCGTTCCCTGATTGCTCCTCTGTGTATTTAAGCCCTGTGTTTCAGTTTGTCTATGTTGTGATCTACCCTTATCTTGCTGTGTGTTTTGTTTGCGTAGGTTTACCTTGGAGTCTTAGTCTTGCTGCCCTCATGCTGTGTGGATCTCACTGTGAGTTTAGTTTAGTTTAGTTTGCTTTTGTATAACTTTCCCCTGCCAGCAAATAAAGCTGAGTTCTTTGTGTTTAAACGTGCCTAATTTTGGGTTCAACTCCTGTCTGCCACACAGCGATTCATGACAGAACGATGCGACCAGAACATGGACGCTGCAGACTCTTCAGCCTTTGAGTTTAATGCTGAGATGGAGCAGATGATTAAGCTTCTTGACCGCATTGCCCAGGCCAAGGATTTGAGAACAATGGCGGTTGGGCTAAGCACAGTAGACGCTGTCATTCGGAGCAACCCTCGGCTAAATCTGTTTTCTACGGCCACTGTGCTGGGCAGCTCCATAGCTGCCTGGAGGGAGCAAGTCAGGGCTGGCGAGCTTGCTCTCTCTATTTCCACCTCCACTTCTTTACCGCTGCCCCAGGACAACACACACTCTCCACCTGCCTCAACGCTGTCACAGACTTCGTCTCCTTCCTCCCGTCAGCCGGGACCTTGTTCGCCTGTCCGTTCACCTGCCTTTTTCCTGGCGGCTATGTGGTCGGAGGAGGAGGTGGTCTCCATTTCTCCACCGGTTCCCTCTTCCAGAAGGAAACGTCGCCCTTGCCATCGCCACTCCTCTCCCCAGTCCTCTGTTCTGCAACCTGGTCCTGCTGGAGGGTCTGAGGGGCCCGTCCGGCCTTCATCTGTTGTTCCCGCTGGGGGTTCTGGAGAACCGCACCAGCCTTTGTTTGCCTTCCGAGGGGCCCGTCCAGCAACCTGCCTCCGCTGCAGAATCCGGGTTCCTTCCATATCCATCATTCGTAGATAAGGACTAGCATTATCTAGTATCCACCCTCGACACAATTATTCGAGACCACTCTCTAAGTCGACTCACGGTTCTGACTGCTTCTAAACGGCTTATCATCTCCGATGAAGTTCAGTGGCCTCGCACTCTGCTCTCGGACGATTTGTGGGGTTATTATTATTATAGAGGATTATTTTCCCCTAATCAGTCTTTTAATTCATCAACTCCCCCCAAGCTGCTGCTGTCACTTCTGTTCATTCAGAAATCAGCTCAGTTTTTATCGGTACCTTATCTGAAGTAATTAATAAGCTAAGCACCCCCTCTCCATCTTCTACTCAAAGACAAGCTCACGCAAGCTTTACGAGCCGTCAAGCGTTACCTCAATTCCAGTGTAGAATGGGAATATGTTTCAGTAAACAGGTAAATAAAACTTCTGTCAGTGTCCAAATACATATGGACCTAACTGTATATGTCAAATCACAGCAGTATTCAAAGTGGCCTAAATGTGTATTGAAATTGTTTTTCCATTCACTTTCTCTAAACTTCGCTAAGTGAAGCAGAGAGGAGCAGAAACAGTGTGAACATCAGAGAGGATCTGAAGCAGGAGGAGCGGAAACAGCCCTGTACTACCATACAGCTCATTCACAAACAGGCTGCACAGAAACATGTACATAGGTTCATGTAAGCTTCTGTTCACACAGATAAGCACAATCAGCAGGACATTGGCAGCAGCGATCGACTTGTATAAAGCTCGAAGTATCTGATAGGGCTGTTTCTGAGTGAGCACCGAGTGTGAGATATAAAACCTGGGAAAAGTTTGTTTTGGTTCTCACTTTGTTGTGAACAGAAAACATAACTCTGGATAAACGAACAGGCAGAAAATGTTCACCTCTGACAGAACTGTAGCATGTAAGGGTCACGGCAGGGTGGACCGGTGTGTTTGCGGAGCAGACCCAAAAGCAGACACGGTAAACAGAGAAAGTTTAGGTACAACAAAAGCAGGCTGTTTATTTGGCTGACAGGAAAAAACAAAGGCAAGACAAACTGGGACAAAACTAAACTGTGAACACTAAGACTAACTATGAAAACTATGACAGCAAAAACCCAGAAACATGCCATGACACAAAGGAAAACAGACGACCCGACCCTGAACAGAGGGAGACAGAGGACTTAAATACACAGGATGGTAATGAGGGAAGTGGAAACACCTGGGGAAAAACAGCTGACACAAATAATCATAATGCCACAGGGGAAGCAAAACTAAACACAATGAACATGGAAACAAGACTTTCAAAGTAAAACAGGAAAAATGGAGAGACATGAACTGGGAAACGCAAGCTTGACACAAGAGACAGCGAGAGGGAGTCAGAGATTCATTCATTTTTCACAATAAAACAACAAATCAAAGGAACAATAAACAAGTAGTGGGTAGGAGTGTGTTTGCCATCAAATACCCAGAACAATTCAAAACAGTTACTTGATAATACGACAGAGTGCAAGCACATAAAAATGATACCAATAGATTCAAGATGAATTTTAAAACAGATGAAGAGAAGTATTTCTTACAGATTCTTAACAAGTTGATTCTTACACTCATGCGCCTTAACAGTAATATTATTAATATAATTACAGTTCCATACTTAGATTGCCATAGATTAGATATAACAGACACACAAACAAATGTGAATATTACATCATCATTATCATCACAGTCATGGAGTTGTTTGCTGGTAAAATCCTCAGGTCTTCATTACACCTCGTATTAAAGTATACAATAGGTACATGTGTTTTAGTATCAGTTTTCAGGCCCCTCTTCTGTGGAACCAGCTTCCAGTTTGGATTCAGGAGACAGACACTATCTCTACTTTCAAGATTAGGCTTCAAACTTTCCTTTTTGCTAAAGCATATAGTTAGGGCTGGACCAGGTGACCCTAAATCCTCCCTTAGTTATGCTGCAATAGACGTAGGCTGCCGGGGATTCCCATGATGCACTGGGTGTTTCTGCTTCACTCACTATGTGTTAACAGACCTCTCTGCATTGAATCACACTTGTTATTATTCTCTGTCTCTCTTCCACAGCATGTCTTTATCCTGTTTTCCTTCTCTCATCCCAACCAATTACAGCAGATGGCCCCGCCCCTCCCTGAGCCTGGTTCTGCAGGAGGTTTCTTCCTGTTAAAAGGGAGTTTTTCCTTCCCACTGTCGCATACACACACACAAACAAATTGAGTTCATGCCTCAATGTGTATATTATTTTCTGTTTCTTAGCATGTGGCTAAAGTGCAACACTAAATGGATCAGCAGTGAGCTGGTGGATGTTCAGAGTTGGTGTCCACATAAATATGGACAACACATTCCACAACATCAGGAAAAAGCTGGAGCAGTGTTTCAGAAAGTCTGTATGAAGTTTGCAGGGTGTGTCTTCATGGATGGGTCCTCTGAGGGGGGTCATTACCGTCCTCAGCCCTCTGAGACCAGAGCTGAGGTCCGCTCCGGCTGATTGGTCTCTCTGGTCAAAAGCACTCACAGATAGTTGCATCAGAGGGAGTTGGAGGAAACTGTGGCTAATGAGGAGACACCTCAGGGACAGAAATGTTTACATGCACAGGTGACCTTTAATCTACCGGTTACAGTGATGATGTAACTCTTACAGCATCAGCAGCCTCTGCAGGTTTACTTCAACAGAAAAGTTCTCTCACTTTGTTCAAAGTCTTAAATTCATCTTTTGTGGAAATAACTAAAAGTCAGCTCTCGAACAAGACGGCACTGATCCCAGCGCCACGTTAGCTTCCTGTAACATGTTTCACGTTAGTGTCAGAGAAGTGTTAGCCAGAAAAACCTAAAGCTGACGCAGCAGGCAGTGTTTGTGTTCATATATCAGATGTTTTATTCATGTGGAATCAGAGTGACTCTTCAAAGTTCTTGTAGCCATGGAGACCGTGGTTTCTGCTGGTCACTGAGTAATTCAGTGTGACAGCAGCTTGCTGCACAATGCTTTCAGGCCACACCATCATCGCTTCCTTTCTTCTGGCTGTGGTCATGGTGCGTCAGCTGATGCTGCAGCGAGCATTAATGCAGTAACTTTACTGAAAGTTCAGCTTTTCACTGATAGGTGGAAGAAGATGTAAGAAAGAGTGGAGGTTAAGGTTTTCTGAGGTTAAGGCTATTAAAATGTAATATTCTGATTCATTTTAAAGATTTTCTTTTTTGGATCCAAACTTTTTCCACTTCCTGTTTGACGCTGGTGCGTTTAACATTTTTTTCTTTTTAGTATGCCTTCCCTGTCCAGCACTGTAGCAATCAAAACTGTTGTCTGAAGGCCAAGAAAAATGCCCAACAGATTTACTTTCCCAAGTGGACCTTTTCCTATACTTGATTGTCATAGTTGATTCACTCTTTATTATTTATTTTTATTTTATTATTACAATCAGAAAGAATAAACCAGAGGAGAAGAGGGATAAAGAGAAAAGACACTGAAAATCTTATTCACCACCTGCTGAGAAAAAAACACAAGCAAAAAGCAGAGTAGGGAAACAACAACTAGCATAAGCACAGGTAACAGCAAATAATAAATACTGAATTGTACTGAGCAGCACACAAGACTTACAATGCATGATATGTTTGGAGGCAGCAGCCAGCCAAGAGAGTGTGTGTCTGTGAATACCTTTTTGTCCACCTGTGTGTGTGAGAGCGCTTGTATCCATAAGGTTTCTCCATGTAAATGTCTAATAGTAGATCGGTAGGTGTGGGGAGTCATAGCCCTGTCCCCAGGGACATGAAGCAGGCATGGAAGAGATCCAGGCCCCAGACATCTAGAGGCCGTCCAGAGTGCGGGAGCCCACGGAGGACCACCAGAGTGCCAGCAAAGCCACCCTCCTTGAAAGAGCTGTGAACAGTTCCAGATGAGGGGTCACCCAGCAGCCACAGCGCAGAAGCCACGGGGGGCTGCTGGGTGAAATGCCCGCAGGCTCTGCCAGCAGCCAGCTGTGCCAGAGAGGACTGAGTCCCAGGCCCTGAAGGGGCCGACCGAGTCACAGGCGCCAGGCCCCTCCAAGCAGCCACCAGGAATGAGCTGTTACATACCTGAGGGCCCAGCACCGGACACCAAAAACCACCAACGCACCGACACCTGAGGACATCAGCCACTGGCAGGGAGTGTGATGGGGGGAGATAGGCTTCCATACTTTGGAGGGCCTGAGATGTTCACAGAGAGGTGGAGTCTAAGACAAAAACATAACATATAAACACAGACAAACAGGCACACACAGACACAAACGCACATTCCCACCCTCATGCACACATATACAAACACTCAGCACTCACTCAACGTGGAGAGAAACAGAAATGAACACTGTACACACACTCACACCCCCCCTACATACTCTATAGCCATGGTCCAGGCACCATCACCCTCAAAGGGGCAATCTGACCCCAAACCCAGGAGATGTTGCCCTTTTCACTGTGGTGGAGACAAGCAGACCACCCCCGGTCCTGCAGCAGCAAAGAAGCCAGCATCCCGGATCCAGACCAGATGGCCAACTACTCCTCCCAGCCCCCTGCCCCCGATGGCGAACAGAGAACGCAGTTATGAAGACCCCACACCTCTCTCTGCCTGTTCATATGTGGTCTTGCTGCGTGCTGTTCTAAAGTGCATTTAAAACAGGTGGCCTCTCCTGCACCTCAGTGACATACCTGCACTCCAAGGTCCTGCATGCCTGGGGCGTTTGATGGAGTGGGAAGAGGGAGGCAGTTGGGGGCAGTTTAATAACACACTTTAATAAATGACAGTTTTAACCTAATTAAAAAACAAATACGTTGATTCATTGAAATAAGTAAACCAGTTAAAGAAAAACAGGAAAATGTAAGATAATAACAAAAAAAAATCACATGTAGTGAATAAATCTACAGGCTAACACGTGATAAATCAAGTTTGTTTATAAATAATCTGTATTTACAACAACAACGTGGATTTTTAAAATAAAAAAATGTATTAATCATGTAAATTTCCTGCACCTGTCACAGACGTCCACATGACGATCCAGTCAAAGCTGTCCAAGATGTTGAACTTCATGTTGTGTCACGGTTGGACATCTAAAATTTGGATGCAGTTTGGATGTCGTACAGATCTCCTGAACTGGTCATGGACTGAACACGATGGTCTGCACGTTTATCTGCCGTCTAGTGTTTGGTGGGGGAGGAACTTCTCTGTGGACGGCGCCGTCTTCAGTTCTTCTTTCTCTGCTTCTTGGGCTACCTGCCTCCTTCAGGGTTTCACTCATTGCTCCACACTTCATGGCAGCAGTTCCTAAAGTTGCTCTAGCTGATTATACCTCTGATACCTGAAAACTAAAACTTCTAACAGTCATGTTTCTGTATTGTATAATGTGCCTTTCATGGCATCAAGGAGGTTTGTAACGTATAGATCTTGTATGTTGTTATCTCCTTCGTATAAAACGTCTTATTGCCCATAAAAGAGGAAGTTCACTCAGGCCCTAAAACTTCTCCTTTTTCTGAGGTCATATTATAATGATTGACAGTGTTATGTTATAAGGCCTGTGCCAGTAAAACAGCATGAAGCACAGATACAGGCCTTTGCCATCGGGAGGGATCGATTTCCACCCATGTAGCCTTTTTTTCTTTGTCCTTGCATGTGAAGCTGGGAGTTTTGGGGAGTCTAGTCCTGAAACTGAGCCATCACATCGTGGGTGTATCACCCGCTCTGCTGTATAGTTGACCCACATCCTGATTCCCAGGGTGCAGCTTTAATGAGGTCCCACCTATGGAGCATTTGTTTGTGCGGGATCCGATGACGACCTTCAGTCAGCCTGCTGGATCGTACATCAGAGAAGGATTATAGTTACACCTGGGCCTATCAGGGCCTCCTCCACTCACCTGAGCAGCTTTCTTTTTTGGCTTTAACTGACTTTTTGTTCTCATATTGTGTTTTATTTAAATGATATTTCTCCTTCGTGTTGTTGGTTTGATGTTTCAGTAACAACCTGTAAAAACTGTACTTGTAACCGCACACGCTGCAGAGACCGTCGTGCACCACTGAGATGAGGAGGAAGAGGAGGAGGAGGAGATGAGGGTCTGACATCATTCTGCTGATCACAAACAGCTGCAAACTGTAAGTGTGTGTGTGTGTGTGTGTGTGTGTGTGTGTGTGTGTGTGTGTGTCTGCCCTGTCATCTGACACCTGTGAGGCTGCAATGAGGCCACATTTTCAGTACAGTCAAAAACATGAAATGCAGACTAGCACACACACACACACAAACATGTGGGTGGGGCACCGGGTGGGCGTGGTCCAGGTGTTTTATTAGCTGCTGTGAGAGGTGAACTCAGAGAAAAGGCAGAAGGCGAGAAACACGACAAGGTGAGTTTCTTTAAAACCTTTAAACCAGGACAAAACGAGTGACTATTTTTACTAATTTGTATAAAATGCATTTTCAAACACTAGACGACAAACACAGGACACCAAAGCATGTTTGTAACATTTCAAATTAAAATGAATTAATGACACAAAACCGGACTTAACTAAATAATATTTAACACAAAAACAGTTTACTATACTTAAATATAGACATAATAGAATTTGATAACACGGACAGATTTTAGGCAGATCGCACTGAGTAAAACCCTCTTTGAACAGATTTGAAAAGACAGAAAGTTTCCAGAAGATAAAATCTTATTTTAAAAGTGACCCGAGGACTCCAGGGCACTGTTTTTTCAAATAAAAATGAAGATGTATTCTTTATTTTCGTGGCAAATGTACAAGCCCTCATCGGTGAGTTAACCAGAGTTCATGGAAGCTCCTGACCTCCGTCGCTGGCTGACCGTCCTTTAACTCCCCGATGAAATGTTCACGTCCTTCCAGGAAACTCTCAAACACAGCTTCAGAGCCCTGCACAAACTGGCATCAGCAGCAGGAGGAAGTTCAAGCATCTCCTTTTTCTCTGCAGACCATGGTGACCTTTCTTCTTCATGCCCTGCTGGCGGCGATGTTCCTTCCTGTTGTCATGTTAACAAATGGGACCCAGTCCCCTGTCCTCACCTTTGACCCAGCAGCTGTCAGTGACCGGGATGCTTATTGCCAGATGCTCCTTCAGTCCAGCGTCCCCGAGCAGCAGATCCCCTGGTTTTGTGTCTGCACTCGGTGCCAGAACACCAGAGGGCCCAAAGGAAACCGCGGAGACGAAGGGCTGCCAGGTAACCTGGATCTATATCATGACATTACAGACCACACAGAACATTTTTACATTATTTTATTTCCATCAGACCGAAAATAAATAAAGAAAAACATGACGAATATGAGAAGCTTACAGATTGTGTATCAGTCTGCACACATGCTTAAATTAACATGATTTACCTCTGCCTCTGTTGGACAGTGAATGAACTGCAGCTATTGTTGCTTTGTCGGTTAATCAGTCTGTTGCTCTCCCCGTCAGGTATTCCTGGTAGTGCTGGGGAAAGAGGCATGTCTGGGTTCAGAGGTCCTCCAGGTTTCGTGGGCAGCCAAGGAGCCAAAGGTTACTGATGGGGAATGCTGTGAAGCAGGCTCAGTATTCCCAATATTTCTGTTTTTCCTTCTTTAAGAGTCTCTGTCAGGTAGAAAAAAACTAATTTTGCAAGATGTGGCTCACTGATCGGACACTGATTCTTTTCACCAAAGCAATCTTTGTACCTGGCCAAGCATCTCATTCCTATGATTGGAAAACTAAATGGGATTTAAAAAAACATTTTATGTGAAGGAATGTCAAACTACTTTACACTGTGAGCCACAAACAGGACGATTTGAATTTCAGAATCAGAATACTTTATTAATCCCTCACGAAATTATGTTATGTTAAATTATGTTTCAGTGCTCCCGAGAAGAGAAGCTTTCCTTTGTCTCAGTTTAGAGAAGTTTAACTCCACATTAAATTTGTAATTTATGTTAATTTTCTTAATATAGGAACAATAAGTTTAATTTAAACTATACGTGTCCGTTTTTCTACAGGACAAAGACGTGGCCATAGTAAATGACTGTTAGCACGACTGTTTGGGCTTACATTATAATAAATAAATGTTCCAGAAAGAGTTCTGATAGCTCATTCTCCACACTGTCCTGTTATTATATAAATAATAATTTCTCTAGTAGATCATGAAAAATCAGGAACTCTTCTGTCATTTAATTGTTTATCTATTACGTTGTATCGCGTGAACAGCCATTATTATTATTATTATTTACTTTATTTTAATCTATTTGAACAGTTTTTCCCAAAATGCCTACAGCCAATCAAAAACAACACTTCAAATTTGAATCTCTTTGTTTTTATAGCATTTACCATGAGAGCCAAAAGAAACACAAATACCTGGTTTAGCTCTTAAATATTCCTACATGCCGACTGTGTTAGTCGCCCCGAAAGCTGCTGTGAGAGGCTGAAGTTAAATTATTGGATGATAGATGATCAGTTCCTGTTACGAGCAGTGGAAACTATAAAAGGTTTGAAGCTGCTCCTGTTTCTGCATCATTGACTGTCTTCTCTTTATGAACTTGTCTGAAAAATACTTCATTTAACCACTAGGTGCCGCTGTAGTAAAAAGAAATGTGTGTTATCTTCTTAGTGCCCTAAACTGCTTGGACTCGTGATTTTCTGTTTTGCTATAACTAAATGTTTACCATGGTGTGAGTCACCTGACTTTATCTGTTTTGTGTTCAAACTTTAGGACAAAAAGGCGATGATGGGGATAAGGGCGACTGGGGACCTCTGGGGCCTGCAGGACTCAGAGGACTGCAGGGCTTCAAAGGTGAGTGATGAGGCAGTCATCGGGTGCTTCACCCATCGAGCCTCAGAACACCTCCTTATCCTGTTTTTGTTGGTCTGCAGGTGAAAAGGGGGAGCAAGGTTTTGTGGGTCTTCAGGGGGATCCGGGTCCTAGAGGAGATGATGGTGTCTGTCCTGATAATTGCAAGTCCATCCCTGGAACTCAGGGACCAACTGGTTTGATAGGCCCTGCAGGATCCAGAGGTCTACCTGGCACCCCGGGGATGCCGGGTCCCAAAGGTGCCATGGGTGAGATGGGAGAGTTTGGGCCCCCTGGTGTTCCTGGCTCTGTGGGTGAGAAAGGAGAGCTGGGGCCACAGGGGGAGTGCAGATGTATAGATGGAGCCAATGGACATAAAGGCGAAAAAGGAGATACAGGAGTCAAAGGTGATGTGGGACCAATGGGCACCGAGGGCCAAAGAGGGCCCCAGGGGATAAAGGGAGGCATGGGGCACATAGGGATGATGGGTCCTCCAGGTCCCTGCATGCCCGCCATCCAGTCGGCCTTTGCTGCAGGCCTGACAACCAGCTTTCCCTCACCTAACACCCCCGTGGTTTTCTCCTATGTTTTCTACAATATCCAGCAGAATTACAACCCCAGCACCGGCATCTACATCGCCCCCATCAATGGCACCTATGTCTTCAGCTATCACGTCACCGTCTTTGACAAAGTCCTGAAAATCGGCCTCTTTCGTAACTTCATGCCAGTTATTAAAACCACAGAGGCCAGCCAGTTAGCGACCACCTCACAGTCAGTTGTCCTTCACCTGCTGAGGGGAGATTGGGTGTGGATTCAGGTGAAGGATATGGTAACCAATGGCATGTATGTCAGCAATGAGGCCAGCAGTGTTTTCTCTGGCTTCTTGCTGCACCCAGATTCATGTGATTTGGCTTTACTCAGATCCCCCATGCCCCTCAAGAAGGTTCCCGATGATGGATACACCTGGGGCGGCACCCCCCAACCCTGATCAAGTTACACTCATGTTACACAAGGCAAAAATATTTCCCACCAATCAGACCAACACAAACATAGTGTAACCACAGACGACGTGCTTGAACATCAAATGCTCCGTCAGGTTTTTGCACTTTGTGAACCATCCTTTAGCAACCTTATGTTTTAGACCAATAGGGTGACTTCTGGTGTTGTGGTCTCATTAATTTTGGAGCTTTTCTGTTTTCTTTGTATTTCTAGAAATTACAGATGGTATCTGATGCCGAAGTTTCTCTCCGAGCCTCTGCTGTAATAACATCCTGTATTGTTGGCGTGTCCTCGTTTCCTCCATGGTTTCAGTAGCGCTGGAGTATTTATCTCCCCTCTTATCTCTCGGTCTTTGTCTGTAAACTGGTGTGAGCTCCAAACTCTGAGATTTACAGGCAACGAGTTACCTGATGATCCCCTGACACCGACCCAACTGGGCAGGGTCTCCCAAAACAGCTCCGCTCTGCTCCAGACAATAAAACCGAGACAACACGAATCTCTGTCGCGCCCTGATGACTCAGCCAGAGCTGTTCTCTGTTTTCCAACAGGTCATGCATCAGAAACATCAGCTCTGAAGCATCTTCACATGCAAAGATTTCTGTGAGACTCACTGCTCAGTGACAGCTCAGGATCTTAAAATTCCCAGAGGAAAAAACTTGTATTTTAATATTGGAACACTTGCATTGCAGGATGATTTACTTAAAACTTGAAGATGTTAAAGTGAAAGCTAAGGGGATTTGGGAGCTCATGTTGCTGTCTTCAGATAACATCACACAGTTTCTCTCTCAGAGTTTATTGATCAGTGCTAACTGGCGTTGAGTCTTTTAAAAGAAAAGCTTGTATCGCTGTGTGTTATTAGGTCCAGGTGTTGGTGTCATCAGGTTCCTCACACAAAGCTAAGAATAAATAAACTGGGAGCTCAATATATAAAACACAGTTTATTTAATAAATACATTAATTTCAGAACATACATGTAAAAAAGCCTCCCGCATCCAAACCCAACAGGAAATCAGCCATTTTGAATTCCATTTTGGCATCTTTGCTAATAAAGTTTTCTTAATTGAACTTTTATTTAACAGGAAGTCAATTAAAATTTAAATGTTTCTTGTTGTTTCATGCATATTTCTGTCCATCAAGATACATTTTAACAAACTCCTGCTTGAGTTGTAACAGATCAGTTTTCAGAAGACTTTGAAGAGTCTGATGTGCCGACCTCTTCATGCTGTGATGGAGGTGTGTCATGGGAACTGTGGCAAATTTTGATATTTAGATATGAAATTTTAAGTTGCTGTGTATAATAAATTGTTCAGTTGACCCCATTGCATGCGAGTCCCAGCCTGAGCACAGCTACCTGCCAGTATTCAGTTACAGTCACAGTGCCACCTAGTGGCAACAGGGTCATTGCCATATCATCCAGTGTATGTAGCAGCCAATGAGCCCCAACCCTGCCTACAGGAAGTGGCTGAAACACATGCAGCATGCTGACGGTCACTGCAGCTGTAACGTTTCGCTGTTCTTTTCATCTCTATTCAAACAAAACAGTTTCGAGAGCTTCATTCTTGTGGTCCACATTAGAAAATAAATCATTAGCAGGTGGGGTGATTCTAGTTCACGCTGAAATAAAAATCAAATATTAGAGATGTTGTGGGTTTTGGTTTGTGATTGTCCTCTGTATGAATACTTGTGTGTTGTTAAATTTAAAAATCCTCTATTAAAATAAGAAAGAAAGGAATCTGTCATTTCATGTCTGAATGAAAACTAACTGCACATTCAACAAGAACAATGTCAGCTTTAGAGCTGGACTCCAGACGAGTCCACCCGAGCTGTCTGTTGTGTCTCTACAAAGTAAACCTCAACTAAAATTAATTCACATTCACGAAGAAACAGTGTCTGAAGGCTGAGCACATGTTAAGTATGTGTGATGCTTCAGCTGGCTGCCTGTCTCAGTGAGAAAGTTGCTTGTATTTTTCCACCAACAACACGTTGGTTCAGGCTTCATTCATTTCTGTTCAACATCGACTGCCAGGGTTGGCATTGTTGGCTGCACAGCAGTGTTTAATTTTCAACAGATTATGTTCGTCTGTGATGATGCGACTCTGACACAGTGACAAGAAAATGCGGTCGCGTTACTATTTTTCAACAAACAGACGGTTGAAGCTGTCTTCAGCTTACCGCAGGTTATATTAGTTGCACGGAAGTAGCTGTAAGTAATCTGGGCACTACAGCGGCAATCACTTTTTGGCACAACACCTGGAGCTCAGGGGGCAAAACAATCGCACCAGTGCTGCTGGTTGACTGAGGAAGAATAAAGTAGTCATGGTAAGACAATCACATGACCAAGATGACAAAGCAACAAGGTGACATATACCAGTTTATAAACTGTGTTGATAGGCCACATAAAACCAGTCATGATAAACAATATATATGCGGCATTTTTTCCTCGATAGTTTCACGTTTACTGTCTAAGGACAGCGCAGCGAGACCTCTCTGCTTATGAGCAAAAAATTAAAAAAACGAAACAAAAAACAGCCCGTTCGTGTTGGTGGAAAAATGCACCATGTCGACCAATCAAAAAATGTTATGGCAACATGACATTTGGTTGTTTAGTAAGAGGGGGACGTTTTAGGAGTGACGGCGAGAGAGAGAGAGTTTTGAGATGTGAGAGATTTGTGACATTTAGCGTGTTTGGAGTGTGTAGTTAATGTGCTGTCTTGTGTAGTTAGTGTGTAGTGTTGTGGATAGTTCTGTGTTGTGTGTCAGAACAATGAGGCGACTGCTGTCTCCAGGTAGAAACAGGAGTGACACACCTGCTGCTGTCAGACCTGCAGGTATCAGGCTGTGATGTTTCCTTTATAGTGGACAGAAATATTTGCAGTGACACAAATAATTTGTGGCATCTTATTGACGAACAGCTGATTATTCTGTAAACTGTTTGAAATGGTTATTTTAAAAAAAGGGTAAAATGTAAACTTGTGCATAGGATTTTAAAATTGACAATTTAGATTTGCATTTAAAGTTATTAAATATGATTCAATAAATGTTTGTGGTTGTTACAGTAAAATTGTTACTTTTTGTACTTGGATTGTATGTTTTTTGTCCGATTTTAGATCAATTGTGTTAACACAGTATGTCAAACTGAAAACATAACTGTAAATTCAGACATGTGAGGTTGTGCTGAAAACAATGATACCAAACAAGGCAAAGTAAAGAGTTTTTAAAGGTGAAATGTAGAGGAAACATCAAAAGTGGTTAAAAATGGCCAATTATACCCTGGACCCCCAGACTGTTACATTTAAGTCAATAGTTACTTTAAAGTAATTAAATACTTTTAGAATCGTATAACTCGGTTACTAACTCAGTTACATTTTTGAAGAAGTAACTATAACTATAATTAATTACTTTTTCAAAGTAACTTGCCCAACACTTCTAACAAACAGTGTTGGTCAAGTTACTTGAAAAAAGTAACCAGTAATTACTTACTGATTACCTCCTGTTGAGGTTTAAATTTTTATCTTAAATGTTTATATGCTGATTATATTGCTTCATATGAGAAAGGCCTAACTCTGAGTACTCTGTGCCAAAAAGTGCTGTCAGGAAACTGCATGCTTTTGCAGCTAGAACGAAGTGAAAGTGCTACCTGAAAAAAGTAATCGGATTACAGTAACACGATACAAGTAATTTTTGTAACTTTCAAGGTTTCCACGGCTGATATTGTCTTAAAATGCCTTCTTCCACTTCCACAAGTGTAACTGTTAGTCCATCAGCCGAACACATGATAGTGGCTCCTAGTTTAATGAGCAGGTCCCTGCCCATCAGATTCACAGGCACGTGAGGAGACACCACATATCTGTGTTTCAAAGTCCGTTTTCCCAGCTCTGCCAGGGCTGGGTCGGTTACTGGCAGAGTCATTGGAACCCCAGAGAAACCCACCACACTCACCATGTGATTGGAAAGTATTGCGCTGCTTGGTCTTTGTCTCAGCGTTGAGTAAGTCGCTCCAGTGTCCACCAGGAAGGTCATTTCCGTGCCTTCCACGGTCATCGAAAACATAGGATCTGCCATTCCCATGCTGTTGGGTCTCTGTGGGTCCCGTCAGTGCTGCTCCTGCCCCCAGCCCCAGTCGGCCACGGGATACTGAGCCACCAGCGCCATGCCTGGGTTTGGAGCTTGATATCCCATTCTTTGGGCTCCACGTGCCTGGGTTGGATAATATTGCTCTTTGTTGTATCACTTTACGACACTGTTGAGCCCAGTGTCCTTGTTCTCCACACTTGTAACACACGTTTGGGTCCAGCATAGGTCCTCCCCAGACCACGACCCCTTGGTTCTCCCCTTCCGTATCCACCACGCCCTCTCTGCGATATTCCGGCCCCCCAATTCCCTGCGGGTCGTCCTTGCCTTGGTCCATTGGCGGGCCATCGGTCATCGGGATACAGATTTGGGTTCAGATCTGGCCAGTCAGGCCCAGGATCGCCCTGAGGCTTTGCCACCAGCATTTTCTTAGCTCCCTCCTTACTTTCTTTTTTCTTTTCATTTACTTTGTTTTTGGCCTCCACCAGTTGCAGTTTCAGCAGCTGCCCCTGCGCCTCCTCTAACTCCTTTTTCTTGTTCATCAAGTGGAGGTGGAATTTGAAGAAGGTCCTCCTCCAGAAGCTCCCAGGCCTCGCCCATAATACCATTGGCTTACCTAGGGCTTGGTAGGTTGGGTGATCACACGTCATAATACAGCCTAGCGATGTTTCCCCTAGAATCAAATCCTTCCCTTGGCTCTTGTCTGAAATGACCATTTAATAATATCTAACTGCAAATCCTCACCAGTACTTACAGTAAAATGAGAGTATAAGAGATCACGTTTTTACAGAAAAGAAAGACAATATGTAGCCCAGAGGACAAAGACGTGAGTCTTGTTGCCTGGTAAGCTCAGATGGAAAAGCATCAGACTTTTAATCTGAGGGTCCAGGGTTCAAGTCCCTGTCCAGGTGTCTCCTTTGGATCATTCGCCTCGTCCTGCTCCAGCTGAAGTCTGTGTATCACATGTCTCTCCCATTTTGTGGAATTTGCGACCGCAAAGTCTGGGTTCTTTTCAAAGATTGACTGTCTCTCCTCTCTTCCTCCCACAAAAATCCTTCCAGAGCGATGCTTCCTGGGGGCCAGGTAAACATCAGACTTTGCTGAGGTGCCTTCAGCCCCCAGGGTTAACGCTACTCGTGGTTTCCGTTGCTTCGCTGCTGACATCTTAATCTCTTCCTCCAACCTCTCTATCCCTTCTTCTACTATCCTCTCCTCTAGTTCCTTCACCTTTTCCTTTAGCTTTGTCATGGCTTCCCGGTTGGTGTGCACTTTTCCTACAACCGCCCCCTGCCACTGGTTTTCCTTAAGGTCAACGATGTTTGGCCTCTGACAGGCCTTTTGCCTCACCTTGACTGTCAAGCTCCAGTCCAGGCGTATCCTCCTCTATGGTCCATGAATCCTGGGCTGCCACTTTCTGGCTGACACGTTCTGCTGTTGCCTGGTCTGCACTCTTAGAAGCCTCAGGTTGAGCTTCTTTCAGAGCTCCTTCTGGGCTGAAGTGTGAAAGAGGAAGCAAGGTCACACTCTGTGTTGTGATGCTGCCTTGTGATGTCCCAGCTACTAGTTGGGACGTGGACACCCCTGAAGTCCCTGCTGCTGGTTGGGACTGGGTCACCTGTGGTGTAACTGCCACTGATTGAGGCTGAGTCACCCCTGGTGTAACTGCCATTGGTTGAGGATGAGTCCCCCCTGCGGTGGCTCCCTCTGCTTGCCGGGTGGGAGTCGGTTGCCTGCTGTCATCCTGAAAATCCACAATTCCTCCCTTCACTGTTCCTGTTCTTCCTTCCGGTCCCCACAGAGTGCCACTCTCCAGAGTCAAAATTGGAAAAGCGTATATATATTTTAAAAAAAACAACAAAAAAAAAAAACACCCAGCACGCCCCTGTGGGCGGTTTATCCTTCAAGCTCGGGTCCTCTACCAGTGGCCTGGGAGCTTGAGGGTCCTGCGCAGTGTCTTAGCTGTTCCCAGGACTGCGCTCTTCTGGACAGAGATCTCCGATGTTGTTCCCGGGATCTGCTGGAACCACTCGCCTAGCTTGGGAGTCACCGCACCTAGTGCTCTGAACGGTCAGGCTCCAGAATACCTGTCTGACTGACTGCAGCCGTATATACCCCCTAGAGCTCTAAGATCAAATGTTCTCTCGCTCCTGGCCACTTCTAAGTTGAGGCTGGTTCACAGAGGAGATCAGGCATTTGCAGTTGTGGCGCCGAAAACGTGGAATGATTTACCACGATCGTGGCTCAAGAGTTAGCAGTTCGTCTTGTAATTGGAAGGTTGCCGGTTCGAAACCCGGGTTGGACAGTCTCAGTCGTTGTGTCCTTGGGGAAGACATTTCACCCGTTGCCTACTGGTGGTGGTCAGAGGGCCCGGTGGCGCCAGTGTCTGGCAGCCTCGCCTCTGTCAGTGCGCCCCAGGGCAGCTGTGGCTACAATGTAGCTGCCATCACCAGTTTGTGAATGTGTGGATGACTGGATGTGTAAAGCACTTAGGGACTAAGTAAAGCGCTATACAAATACCGGCCATTTATCTCTCCACATTAGAAAGGCCCCGAGTGTCAGTCTTTTCAAATCCTATCTTAAGACAAATTTACTCTCACTGGCTTTCAACACCGCATGAGAGTTACCTATCTATCCAACTAGTCATCACTTACCAGGTATTTTTGATTGATGTTATTTGTTATTTGTTACTGTGTAATTATTATTATTATTTTTTAATCTTTGTACAGCACTTTGGTCAACATTTCGTTGTTATTAAATGTGCTGTATAAATAAAGTAAAGTAGTGCTCCGATTCTTGGTATTTCTCCAGCTTCTCGTGTTCCTTCTTTCTGATGTTGCTGTCATTGGGAACCGCTACCTCTATCACTATGGCCATCTTCTTCTGTTTGTCTACCACCACGATGTCTCACACTATTTGTATTCCGTACTCGGCACAGATGTTTCTGTATAGTACTATGCCGGCCACTTGGTTATGGTAGCTAGCAGGCAATGTATTATGTATGCATTGCCTGCAGGGTACCTAATCAATCATCAATCAGAATCAGAATACTTTATTGATCCCTGGGGGAAATTATTTTTTGTTACAGTGCTCCATTTTAAACCAACATTAAGACAAGACAGACAATACACTAACTAAGAATAATACAATATTTACATATATATACATACATACATACATACATACATAAGTCACTCATAAATAAATAGCTGGAAAAGAAACATGTGTAGTTGTAGCAGCAAACAGTGTGTTAAGTGGATGCGTTGTACAGGGAGCCACAGGCAGGAAAGATTTCCTGTGTCGTTCAGTGGTGCATTATGGGTAATCTCTCACTGAACGTGCTCCTGTGACTGACCAGCATGTCATGGAGTGGGTGGGAGGTGTTATCCAACATAGTCTTTATCTTGGACAGCATCCGCCTCTCCGACACCACCTTGAGGGAGTCCAGCTCCATCCCCACAACATTACTGGCCTTACGGATTCGTTTATC
>NW_005187919.1:75157-87685 GCF_000239375.1 Pundamilia nyererei
CTGTGATACACTCAGTAAGCCCATTGATGTCCTCGGCGTGAGGCTCACAGAGTGTTTCCCAGTCGGTCACCTCGAAACAGCCCTGTAGTTCTGCTAAGGCCTCCTCTGACCACCTCCTAATCACGGGCAGGGCGTAGGTGTTGATAGTCCTCATGACTTGCCTGACCCTCTGCAGGTACTTGGTGGTTGCAGCTTTTCTAGCAGCTTCTTCATGGTTCCCATTTGCCTGTGGGATCCCCAGCTACTTGTAGCTGTCCTCTATGTCTGCAATGTTGCCTTCTAAGTGTTTCTAGTAGTTTGATTCCCTCAGTTCTGACTACCTTCCCTCACTTTTTTATCATTTCCGATGTCATTGCTGTGTATCCTGGTGGTGTGGATCAGTGAATTGATGTCTTGTTCACTCTTGGCATACAACAGGGTTCAGGTGATGCAACTTGTGGGCTGTCCTCTTCCTTAGAGACAGGGTAAGGTGTTCCTTCATTTGAGAGGGAATCAGAGTACTTCTCCACATTTAATGAAGCCAGTTGTGGTGGTTGCTAGTAATCTTATACTGATTCCTTCCTGGAATCTG
Source organism: Pundamilia nyererei (assembly GCF_000239375.1). Lineage (NCBI taxonomy): Eukaryota > Metazoa > Chordata > Actinopteri > Cichliformes > Cichlidae > Pundamilia > Pundamilia nyererei. The sequence continues at coordinate 75,729 of NW_005187919.1, forward strand.
CAAGAATAAACTCTAAATATTTAACTTTTACTCTAAAAGTTTTTGGGCCCCAGTTGAACAGTTGGCTGCCCAGAATTTAACAATACTGTTTTTCTATTATTGGGCATGTTCATGAGGGGAGGGCGTGGCGTCAGCAGATTTCTCTCTCCACCTGTCTGTCCCTTTGTCAGGTGTAGAAGAGCAGCTTCCCGTGTGGATCACAGACACCTTCACACTGCTCTGTGAAGCTGCTGTTTGTTGTCCCTCTTACAGGATGACTGCTGCTGTCATTTGACTTGCTCTTGTTGATGAGGAATCTGTGCTGATGACCTGGAGTTGTTTTTCTCACTCACTCTCAGTTTGACTGTTTCTCAGTTAAGGGTGTAACAGATTCTGCCTCAGTGAGAGCAGACTGACAGAGCCTCAGACGGTTTCTGCTGTTTATTAAATGAGTTGCTGAGTCCAGCTTCATTGCACAGATGTAAAGTGCTTCTTTTCCTCATGCTGCAAGCTTATGATGTTTAAAGAAACTCATCTGTTTACTGTTGATTGTCTTAATTAATGACTTTTTATGTTGAGAGGTAAAGACAGAAATGCTGTGTGCAGTTTTAATTGCTGATTCCCTGTTTTACAACCCGACAGTTGAAATAGAAAGAACTTTGTATATGAATTACTCATAGGATTAAAAGTAGTTTTTTTCCTTTGAAATCACAGCAATTAAATAAGTTTTTTCTGCAGATGTTAAAATTATAATTGTGTATTCCACCTCAGCTGGATCTTTTTGTTTGTTTGTTTGATTAGAAAAAGAAAACATTAAAAACTGAGGTTAGGTCCTCATGTGCTTTAAGTTTCTATGCCTGATGGTAAGGTGGCACATGAGATCATGTCTTCTCTTTGTCGAGCCTTTTTTCTTTATCTAAGAGCTTCTTTAAGCGTCTAAAGCAGATCTGAATGAAAATGTCAGAAAACATGAAGAACGGAGGTTAAATGTTGATCTCTTTTATGTCACTGTGGTTCACTTTTGTACAGGATGAGCTCCTCAATGTGAACTCTGTTTAATCTTTCTGAAGTGACACAAGTACAAGTTCCCATCCTTCACTGTGCGATTCATTGAGTTTTGTTTTCCTTGCATCCCTTAAGATTGAATTTATGTTTTTCTATGGTTACTCTGTTTAAAGAATAGTTTTGAACTGAATACAGACTCAGTGCAGCTTGTGTTTAAACTCTGACATGATGAAGAGTTGATGATCCTTTAGGAGCTCGTTACAGGATGGAGAATAACTTTGAAATTGTGTTTGTGCTTCAGGGTCTGAACGACTCGCTGACAAACCGTCAGATCTACTTTGCCTTCGCTCTGATGTCGTACCTCTTCACCGTGTCTGTAAACCTGACCCTCATCATCACCATCAGCCTGGATAAAACGCTCCACGAGCCGATCTACATCTTCTTGTGCAGCCTTTGTTTTAATGAGATCTGTGGAGCTTCGAGTTTCTACCCAAAGCTGCTTCATGACCTTCTGACCAACTCTTATGTCATCACGTACACGGCCTGTTTGGGGCAAATGTTTGTCACTTATAGTTATATTTTCTCTGAGTTCACCAGTCTCACTGTCATGGCGTATGACCGCTACATCGCCATCTGCAAACCACTGCAGTACCGGATGCTGATGACAGCTCAGAAGGTAGCTCAGCTTCTGATGCTCACCTGGTGCTTCTCAGTTTTTGAAACGGCCGTGGGCACCGTCCTGACCGCCAGGCTGCCGCTCTGCGGACGCCACATCCCCAAGATATTCTGCACTAACTGGGAGGTGGTCAAACTGTCATGCTCTGACTCGACCGTCAACAATATCTATGCGTTCATGTTGATATTTTCACACCTGTCACAGACTGCACTAATCATGGTGTCGTACGTCCACCTGATACGAGCTGCCATCAGATCTCAAGCCGACCGCAGGAAATTCATGCAGACGTGTCTGCCACACCTCATTACACTGCTGGTCTTCACCACCTCACTGATGTTTGATACCATGTACTCTCGTTACAGCGGCGGCAGTACAATGAAGGCCCTGCAGAATGCATTAGCTGCTCAGTTCCTGGTGGTCCCACCCCTCGTCAATCCCATCATCTATGGCTTGAACCTGCAGCAGATCAGGTCCAGGATGGTCCACAGGTTCACCCACCGGACTGGGACATTCAGGAAAAACTAAGCCATGTTAATGAAATCAAACATGAAGAAAACATAGGAAGATGAAGTTATTTTCTAATCTTCTGTTCAAGTCAACCAAAATATGTGGATAGAATTCAGTTAACTAATAAAATCCAATCCTAAAATGTCACTTTTGGTTCTTAGTACTTTAAGTTAAAGTTTATGTTTCATTGTTTTAGTCTCCTGTGCTCGAAGGGTCAAATAATTATCACTCTGTTCCTTTCATTTGTTTAAAGGAATCTGTGTAAAGATTGGTTAGATTCTAGTGAATGCTAAAACTCCTTGTTACTTCCCACCTTTAAACCGTTGTACTCACACCGGCTGAAATGAAACTGGATGAAAAAATGTTATGAAATGATAGTCATAATCCACATGAAAAGCACCATCCCAGCCACGTTGGGCACCCTGCAGCACACACACTTTTAGTGTCACTGCTGCCCTTCATACTGCCGTCACTAGAGGGCAGCGACACTTATGTATGAACGCTGCTCATCAACTTCTCTTCAGTATCCAGTACTGTGATACCACACAGACTAACTCTGGATACTGTAGCTCCTATGAAAACCTCAAATCAGAAGTACCTGACTCCGTGGTATAATTCTCAAACACGTAGCCTAAAGCAGACGACTCGTAAGCTGGAGAGTCACAAATTTAGAGGATCATCATTTAGTCTGGAGAAATAGCTTTATAAGAAAGCCTTCCATAGAGCTTGAACATCTTACTATTCATCCCTGATTGAAGAAAATAAGAACAACCCCAGGTTTCTCTTCAGCTCTGTAGCCAGGCTGACAAACAGTCAGAGCTCTGTTGAGTCAACCATCCCTTTAACGTTAACTAGTAATGACTTCATTTATCATTAGAGAAAAAATTACCAGTAATCATCCCACAGATGTAATATTATCTACAGCTACTCTTAGTACCATTGATGTTAAGTTAGACTCTTTTTCTCCAATTGATCTTTCTTAGTTAACTTCAATAATTACTTCCTCCAAACCATCAACGTGTCTTTTAGACCCCATTCCTACAAAACTGCTCAAAGAAGTCCTCCCATTAATTAATTCTTCGATCTTAAATATGATCAACCTATCTCTAATAATTGGCTATGTATATATAAAGTGGAACCCTGACTTACGAACACCCCATTTAACAAAAAATTCATGTCCAAAAGTCTCCTTCTATTTCAGTCACATAGTTATAAGTGAACTCACTGGAAATATCTGCCGATAAGTTCCACTTTGTTCTTACTGTTTGCTGCGGTGATGACCTCACATGCTTTTATGACGGTCCTGCCGTATCACGAGTCCTGGGAGCACTAGGCATGTTTTTCTCCATGGTCGTGTCCAAATTCCTGGGCTGCGTCCTCCTGAGGCCGCATTTGTAGACCGATTACGTCACAGCGACGCGCTGAAGGCTGTCCAAATTCGTAGACTCCTCCGAATGCAGCCGACAAATGCGTCCTCCTTTTCCCCGAATTTGAAGGATGGGTCGGGTGTGTCCTTCGTGGCCCACCATATCCCAGAATTCATAGCGTGGCCCAGCCAAACTCCAGTTTCCAACGATGGCGGCCGCTACTAAGTTTTAATATTACTCTTATGAATCTTTCTGGGTCACAAAATAAACTTTTAACACATTTTCAGGCGAGAATGTAACTGTGTAAACTTCAAATATCTGCTCGGTTTATCAAGATATCGCATATTTGCAGAAGTGCTTCGACGTTTTTGGAGACGTCTGTTACCCACCAGCTTGATAGCTAGCCGGGAGCTCGAGGGTTACTGGAGCCGCCAAAAACGGCACAACTCCCGGCACATCACTTTCAGATCACCGCGGACTTTCGCTACTCAGGTTAAACGTGATATATAAGTCACTTAGACAACCTAAAAATGTTATTGTTGGGCTTTTTTCAGTGTTTTATTTGTTCGTGAGTAAATCGGTTTGGCTGAAATTAAAGTTATTACATTAGATAAAATAAAACTTTATTAATCCCCGGGTGGGTTCTTCCTTGGTGTTTACACCAAGGAAAAACAAAAAAGGCACCAGGGCGGAGACGGCCGCTCACCGATTGTTGAACATAAAGCAGGGGAAGTCGAGTATGGCGGAGTACTCGGTCGAGTTTTGGACGTTGGCTGAAGAAACCGGGTGGGGGCAGTCGGCACTGATGATTACCCTGTTGAATAATGTTTGCGATGAACTGAAAAATGAACTAATGATGAGGGATGTACTTAAGACTCTCTCTGATGTGATTACACTGTGTGTGAAGGTAGACGAGCGCCTACGAGCACATCAGGGAACTGGAAACTACATTACCCAGAGGCCTCTGGGACGCACGGAGATGGCTCCTGTTCACGGTCTCCTCCACGGCTCATGATTGCAGCAAAATTAACTGTGCAACTCAAGACTCATTCTCTTAGGGCTCTGATTGACTCTGGGGCAGAACAGAACTTTATTGACGCCTTGCTGGTGCTTAAGTTAAATTTTAGCATGGAGCCTCTGCCGCATTCACTTCAAGTTACAGAGCTTAGTGGTCAGCGTCTCCCAGACATCACTCATATCACAGAACCTGTTTCCCTGACTCTCTCTGGTAAGAACTCTGAAGCCATACAGTTGTATGTGTTCAAAGCTCCTCTCACGCCGCTAGTCTTTGGTTATCCCTGGCTACATCAACATAACCCTGTGATTGACTGGAAGAAGGAGAGTATCCTGAGGTGGGGAGAAGAATGTCACATGTCCTGCTTAAAGGCCGCCACACCTTCCGTGGACCCGCTAACCAATTTCCCGCTCTCCGAGCCGCCAGACCTCTCCTCCGTACCGCCTATTTACCATGACCTTAAGCAAGTGTGTAAGGATAGGGCACGTTCGCTTCCCCCTCACCGGCCATATGATTGCGGGATTGACCTTCTACCGGCCACACCACTCACGACCAGTCACTTATCCAGCCTGTCTCAGCCTGAGCGTGAGAGCATGGACAAGTACATCAATGAGTCACATACAGCAGCTCCGCATTCGAGCTTCTCCAGGGGGCCACCATCTTCATTAAGTTGGACCTGTGCAACGCCCACCATCTGGTAAGAATAAGAGAAAGGGACGAGTGGAAAACAGCCTTTAACACTCACCTCAGCCATTTTGAATATCTTGTTATGCCGTTTGGTCTCACCAATGCTCCAGCTGTTTTTCAGGCCCTTGTGAACGACGTGCTCCGGGACTTCATCAACCTCTTTGTCTACCTGGATGACATCCTCATCTTCTCCCGCTCCATCACCGAACACCACCGCCATGTCAGGCAAGTTCTTCAACCCCTCTTGAGAACCATCTCTTCGTAAAAGGGAAGAAGTGCGAGTTCCATGTCACTACTGTTTCCTTCCTGGGCTACGTCATCGAACAAGGTAATCTCAAAGCTGACCCTGTTCAAGCAGTTGTTAACTGGCTGACCCCGTCTAACCGTAAGCAACTCCAAAGTTTTCTGGGATTTGCAAACTTCTACCAACGTTTCATCTGCGACTACAGTAAACTTGCCTTGCCACTGAATCGTCTCATTTTACCCAAGGTTCCTTTCTGCTGGGATGAACCGACTCGACAGGCCTTCACTCACCTGAAAGAACGCTTTGCCTCGGCACCCATCCTCGTCCAACACAACCTCAGCCAACAGTTCATCGTGTAGGTGGACGCCTCAGATGTGGGAGTGGGGCAGTGATCTCCCAGCAACAAGGCGGTAAGCTTCATCCATGTGCTTACTTGTCTCACGCCTCTCCCCCGCAGAGAGAAACTATGACGTGGGAGATCGAGAACTACTGGCCATCAAGCTCGCCCTGGAAGAGTGGCATCACTGGCTGGAGGGCGCTACCCGGCTATTTGTGACGTGGACTGACCACAAGAACTTGGAGTACATTCGGTCGGCTAAACAACTCAACGCCAGGCAAGCCAGGTGGGCCCTGTTCTTTACCAGATTTACCAGGTTCCAGTAATGTCAAGCCTAACGCTCTCTCACGCCAATTCACCGCCTCCGAAGACACAGCTCAGGACTCCCCCATTCTTCCTCCCACGTGTGTTATTGGGGCCCTGACCTGGGAGATCGAGTTGGCGATTAGAGAGGCTCAACAGACTGAACCAGATCTCGGAACGGGCCCTCCAGGGCTACTCTTCATCCCCTCGTCAGTAAGGTCACGAGTGCTACATTGGGCTCACACTGCCAAGTTCACCTGTCACCCTGGGGTCCACCGCACAATCACCTTTCTTCAACGCTTCGCTTGGTGACCATCTCTCGCTAAGGATGTCCGCAAATACACTGCCGCCTGCCGAACCTGCGCTCAGAACAAAAATGTCCATCAACCATTTTTCGGTCTCCTCCAGCCTCCAAGCCGCTCCTGGTTACACATTGCTGTTGATTTCATCACTGGTCTGCCCACCTCGTCTGGTAACTCAGTCATCCTCACCATTATCGATCGCTTCTCTAAAGCTGCTCATTTAGTCGCCCTCCCTAAGCTCCCCACTGCACTAGAGACCGCCTGGCTCCTGACTAACCACGTTTTTCGCCTCCATGGAATCCCCGCGGACATCGTTTCAGACGGGGCCGCAGTTTACGTCACGTGTCTGGAAGGAACTCTACAACGCCGTTGAGCTTAGGTCAGTCTCTCCTCCGGTTTCGCACAGTTAGAGGTTGAGCTCTCCGTTTGGCTGCAGGGTCCCTTCATTCTTCACATATCCATGTCGAGCCGAGTGTAAATCCCGAGGCTGGACAGCCTTTGTACGAGCACACATGCATCACTTTATTAAAGTGCAATTCGAAAAAGGTTCTTGAAATTGTTTTTAAAAATCAGTTTATTAACGTGGAATTCAAAAATGAATTTACAAATGCAGAATTTATTCTAAAATTCATTATTTAAGCAATGAAGTCTTTATTTCGATGCGCGTGGCTCTTGTGGTCCTCCATGAAAAAACTAGTTTATGCATTTATTACTTCTAAGCTGGACTACTGTAATTCAGTATTATCAGGATGTCCATGTGCTCTTCACTTCTCCTTACCAACCAAATCTCACAAACATGGATCCTGTTTAATCCTTCACGGCTCAAATTCAACAAAGAGCTGGAGAGAGAAGGTAATCAGAGAACTAGGAATATGTTTATTTCATTTTCAGTTCGAGTGAAGCTGCGACAGTAATACACAGATGAGGCATCACGCTGTCGTCAACCATTTCTTTAACAAAATAAAAGCATCTGCATGGAGCCGAATGCACAACAGCAGAAACAGCAGCTCCTCCTCGCACATAAACATCTTTAATCTCCTTGAGTAAAAAAATAAATTACCTCAGGCCAACGAACAGTCAATGTGACATCAGAACAAACTCAGCTGTTTTATTTCTCACCAATATTTACAATAAATATCAGCAACAGCTGCTTCTACAATCTGTTTAACATAAAACATCAAGAACTGGATAAAAATAAAAAACAGCAGATTTTACTGCAACAAATAAAGATACAACAAATATTTGGCATTTTTACACAAAAATAAATAAAATAATTTAATTGTCCTGCCTGCCGATTTTATTCATTTAAATTTGGTTGAAAAGAACAGATGGCTGAACAACAACAACAACAACAACAACAACAACAACAACAACAACAACAACAAAATATGCACACAAAAAGAATATTCAGAGCCAACTCCCAGAATGCACTGCTGCTGAATTAAGCGAAATAAAGAGCTCTGCTCACGCGTGTCCTGTTTCGATATTAAGTTTTGATCTTCTGTTTCATTTTGTCTTTTGGTCAGACGTTTTGTTTTAAAGAGAATTAATTTGTTGCTTTGTTGCCAGAACATGAAGAGAATCTGAAAATAAGATTTAAATGTTTCTGATACACAAACACCACGTCAGGTTTGTCATGAGGAGCTCCCATCACAGCCAATCACACGAAAGAATCTGAAGACTCGCTCTCTGAATCTCTTCAGGGTTCATAGTTCACCAACATCAGAGTGAGGCAGCTGCTGCTCTGATTCACACATGACAGGATGTGATGTCATCAACAGTAAGCAGGTACGAGCAGGCGGTGCTACACCAGGCGGCGAATCAGGTTGTTCTTCTCGGGCTCCAGGAACTCATCCACCAGGGCAGCGGTGACCTTCCTGAGCTCCTCCTCCAGGGTGGACACCTCGCTGCAACACAGAGAGGGTGATGATGTCACAGAGGCCCCGCCCACACATGAGGTCACACATGAAGTTTGTTAGAGTGACATTAGGACCTGACGTAATTATTCTTGGACTTTATCCTGTATGCTCTAAATAAATTTGGTGCTTTTTTAACAAACGTCGCAGTTCCATCAAACTTTCTTGTGGTACACGTTTCTCTGAAACGTCGTCTTTTCCTGTTAGCAGCAGTTATTGAGCTCACAGATCAGAGCCAGTTCAGCACTGCAGGGAAAGAAAGCTCCATCAGTCAGCTGGCAGACCACAATTCAGATCAGTGTTATTTATTCACACCTCTGATGAAGTCTCACATGTATCAGTGCTGATAAATGATCAGAATTATAATATTTCTGACTGTTTGAGGCAAAATTGAATCGAGTCGAATGGATTATAGAAATCAGTGATGATACTCAGCCCTCGTGAGCAGCCCAGGCCCGACAGAAGTGCCAAAGAGGGTCAAAGCACTTTAGGCACAAACACTTTTTCAGTCACGAGTGTTTCTTGTAGAACTGAGCTCCAAATAAAGAACTTTGTGTTGACAAGTTTGTTAGTTGATCATTTACAAATCAACAGCAAAAAAAGTACACATGTAAAACTGTGGTGTTCAGCGATGCGGGTGAAACATTTGGGTGCGCCGACCTTTTTTTGCACTGCGCACCAGCAAAAAGTTAGTCTAGAGCCTGCGCTAACATTTCATCTCCATCACAGACAAACAGAAACGAGGAGCCGACCTCTGCCCCGGCACCGCGCAGAACTCTGTGTAGTACTTGATCTTCGGTTCGGTGCCGCTTGTCCTCAGCGTGGCCACGATGCCGTTCTGCAGCGTGAAGGTGATCATGTGACTGCTCCTGGACACAGGAAGAACCTGTACGGGAGAACACACCTGAACACACCTGAACTGAACAGGAGGAACTCGAGGAAGAACAAAACGGCATCTCACAGATCTGAGGTCTGGCTGACTGCTGTCGTATCCCGTGGTAACGTCTCTGACATGAACGATCTGGACGCCGCCGCACGTCTTCGGGTACGAGCCGCTGCCGTCAAAGTTTCTGATGCGGCTGAAGATCCTCTGGATGGTGGGAGGGTCGTTACAGACGACGTAGGAGGTTTTAGACAGGTGATACCCGTACCTACAGACAGGAAGTCACACTGAGGATGACTGTCAAAATAAGAGCAGAGCACATTTTTCTGTCCAATGTAGTTTTAGTAGAAGTTTTGTCGAGATGTTTTTCAAAGGATTACAGTGGTCCCTCGCTATAACGCGGTTCACCTATCATGGGCTCGCTGTTGCAGATTTTTTTTTTTTGCAATTTTGCTTTCTTTGTTTTGTTTTTTTACAGCACATTGTGTTCTGCATCCTGATTGGCTGTACACTTCCTGTTAAATCCAGAATTCAAAATCCTGCTCCTCATATACAAGGTCTTAAATAATCAGGCCCCATCTTATCTGAATGACCCTGTAGTACCATATCACCCGATGCATTGAGTGTTTCCTTTCCAGTCACCTTTCTCACTCACTATGTATTAACAGACCTCTCTGCATTGAATCATATCTGTTATTAGCCTCTGTCTCTCTTCCACAGCATGTCTTTCATCCTGTTTTCCGTCTCTCACCCCAACCAATCACAGCAGATGGCCCCGCCCCTCCCTGAGCCTGGTTCTGCCGGAGGTTTCTTCCTGTTAAAAGGGAGTTTTTCCTTCGCACTGTTGCCCAAAGTGCTGCTCATAGGGGGTCATATGATTGTTGGGTTTCTCTCTGTATGTGTTATTGTAGGGTCGACCGTACAGTATAAAGTGTCTTCAGGGAACTGTTGTTGTGATTTGGCGCTGTGTAAATAAAATAGAATTGAATTGATTTGGTGTGTGAGGACCAAACTGTGCATGGGCATTAAGGGACACGCAATAAAGTCCAGCATAGAATCTTTTTCACTTGAAGCGGGTCAGTAAACGTCACACAGCTCGACATTAAATGACAAGTTGTGATCGTGATGTTAGAGCGGTGCCCTGCAGTCTTACGTCTGGTAGATGTTGTGCAGCTGTTGGCTCAGACTTAGGTGCTTGTTGTGAAGGTAAGCGGCCATTTCAGCCACGACCGCCGCCGAGCTCACGCCGTCCTTATCCAGGACTGTGTCCCCACAGAGGAACCCTGAAGAGATGAAGGGACACCTGACAGTTTCCCTTCCAATAATCCTTTAAACACAGAATGAATTCAGTTCTCCAATAATCATCAAAGGGCCTTTATACTGTAGAGGACTGTGCAGCAACACAGGTAGCTGCTCTGTGCTGGTGCAGGGCACTGAAGATGATCACAGTGGGTGTATTATCCTTGAACTGTGATGAAGTCTACTCCCCACTGCTGTGTAATCAGATACTTTAAATTTAAATCAGACAGGAGAGTTTCCAGGAAACACCGCTAACTGTTCAGTTTCTACGCCAAACGTCACAGCGAACTTAGTTACCGATGGACTCCTCGAAGGAGAAGATGACTCTGCTTCCTGTTTGGGACAGCTCGTGGATTCTATTCCCGACCCATTTAAAGCCTGGCAGAGTTTCCTGTTGAACACAGAGTAACCATCATCGTCTGACTTCCACACACTGGTGTGCTCACTAATGCCTGAGCGTCTGACCTCAAAGTGGAACCCCTCGATGCGAGCGAAGGCCTGCAGGATCTTCGAGGACACCGTGGTCGCCAACATGTAAATGCTCCGAGCGTCTGCTGGTTCAGAGTGGTTCTCCTTCCACGTGAAGAACATCCACCAGCCCAGCAGGGCTGCCAGCTCGTTACCTGTGAACACCTTCCAGCCACACCTGAAACACAGGGCGATACAGGTGAACCTGCAGCGCTGCCAAATACTTTCAGCTCTGAAGTGCCTTTGAGCAAACATACCCGTCAGACTTCTCTGCTACAGCCAGCCGGTCAGCATCAGGATCTGTCGCCAGGACGACGCGGGCGTTTTCCCGCTCTGCCAGAAGGAGAGAAAGTTCCTGGAAAACAAGACATCGGATAAGCGAACGACAGGATTCGGTCATTTGTGAGCAAACGAGACGGGAACCCGACCCACCAGCACGGACTCTCCCTCCTCTGGGTTGGGACAGCGCACCGAGGAGAAGTTGGGGTCGGGGTCTTTCTGCTCCGGGACGGCGATCGGTGGAGGGAAGCCGAACACCCGGAAGGCCTGCTGCACGAAGGCGTGGCCGACGCCGTGGAAGGAGGAGTGGACGAACTTCAGCGGGGAGCTGCTGTTCAGGTCCCTGAGACGCATCAGGAAACATGCTCTAACGTTGGTGCTCGGGGTCATTTTAAAGGTCAAAGTTCAACATTTTCTGACGTCCTTATACGTTCACATCCTGGCAGAACATCAGGGGAACGTGTCACTCTTACCGCAGGTTCACTAACTTTTTTTTTAACGACACAAACAATCACGCCGTGAAACAAAAAAGATCAGGTCAGACCACCTCACTGTGACATCACCACATCCAAGCCAACAACGCCAACGATAGCGTCACTGATTTGTCACTTAACCCTTTACAGCCGATCGGAGCGGGAACGCTCTGTTATGCGTAACTATTTTTAAATCCCAGTAGCACTGCAACCACGT
>NW_005187919.1:88457-89894 GCF_000239375.1 Pundamilia nyererei
GTAAAAATATAATATAAGCTCTGGCGGACTTGGTTCTATGGTAGGTCTTAAAGGGTTAAACCTGAGAAAGAAATGATTATTTCCGCTGTAAACGCTCAGCAGTTAGAAATAATGATCATCTGTGTTCAGCAGTGCAAACAGCAGGTGGTCTCATGAAACACGCTGCAGTCCTCCACGAAACACCTGAACTCATCACGCTGAGACCTCAGCCTGCGGTCACAAACATCGTCCTCAATCACTGCTGGCAAACAGCTTCTGACATCAGCAGAACAACACAGGCTGTGGAAATGAGGAAACTATAAATGACTGTTCACACCAGCAGGCATCTACTAATCAGAAGGTTGGAGGTACAATCCCTGCTGCCCAAACGCCCTTAGGCAACACACTAACCCCAGGTTTCTCTGTGATGCTATAAATCAGAGTATGAATGAGTTGGACAGAAATCACTGAGGCATCGAAAACGTGCTGTAGAAGAACCATCAGCGTCCCTGTGGAGGACACCGAGAGGAGGAACAGGTGGGCTTACCTGTGGAAGCAGAGGGAGGCGAGCTCATCCATGTAGCAGCTGTTGATCTGGGTCAGGGGGTCGGTCCTCAGGGAGCAGCGATCCACCAGCCCTACGTCCCAGCAGGAGGCGCTCCAGGGCTCCAGCTGCTCCTCTATACATCGCAGGATCTCTTTGTCGTGAAGCGAGGTGATCTGGGCGCCGTTACACCAGTACACCTGCAGGGGGACACACGCACCCAGCTCAGTCTGCAGCTTCCTAACTTTTACTTCCCATTTGAGGCACGGCGGCGAACGTGCCCTTACTGACCTTGTATCCGTTGTCTTCTTTGGGATTGTGTGACGCTGTGATCATCACTCCAGCTGCAGCCCCCAGCTTCTTCACAGCGTAAGGCTGCCAAAGGAGAACAGAGCGCGCTCAGTGTGAAACTCCTTCATCCTTCGGCGAACGTTCGGTTTTAATAAGTGCTTAAATATCTGTGTCTGTGACACCGTCAGCTATCAGGCTGCCGCTGGCGCCGATGTGAGGTCGGCTCATTCATTACAGCCCGGAAAATGTGACGGCACGAACATTAGTGAGGTCACAGCGAGCAGCCGGCTGCATGCAGGAAGTGATGCGTTAGTGTTTCCTCACCACGTACGGCGTGGGGATGAAGGAGGAGAAGAGATGCACGGGGACGTCTCTGCTCAGCAGCACAGCAGCCGTCAGCTTCGCCAGCCTGAGACACACACACACAGACACACACACACACAGACACACACACACACAGACACACACACACACACACACAGACACACTGGAATAACAAACCTCCTGCCAAGAGCTGATTGGTCAAAATGAAAAATGTTATTGTTGTAAGCTGGTGATGATTTAAGGACACTTACATCAAGTAACTAAAAGAAGGCCGTGGACGCGGCGCCAGGATGCAAACA
>NW_005187919.1:105989-118533 GCF_000239375.1 Pundamilia nyererei
GGCACTGCAGTGAGTGTTCAGGGTGTTCGCCTGTCACCCTGTGAGCCTAATATTGAAATATCAACACCAAGACCAGAAAAGAGCTCTGAGAAGCTCCGCCCTCACGCTCTCCGTCAGTTACAGGTCAGGCACTGATGATGATACCAAAACTGCTCAGCACGTGCATATCAGAAAGTGTGTGCTCAGTTATCCTTCAGGTTAGTGAGTGCTGAGGTTCCTGCTGATGTCACAGGCGTCAGTGACTCGCCGCCGTCCTGCGCTGCCTCAGTCAACTGACAGTTGAACTGCTGCGTGAAGGCGTGCAGCAGGTGAGGGACGACCTCCTCCACGCTAGCGTGTCTCCGCAGCTCGGCGCTCAGCGACGTCACGCCTTTCCCTTCGATCCCACACGGAACGATGTGGTCGAACCACGACAGGTCGGTGCAGCAGTTCAGCGCCAGACCGTGAGACGTGATGTAGCGGCCACAGTGTATTCCTGAAAACACGACAGCCGTCATTCAGGCAATTCTTACACAGGACGTGCTGGAGAGCAAGCAGCTGCGTTGGAGTCCTGCTGAACGTGGTAGCGATTAAATGAAACACGCACACACTGACATAAACATGTTACCAACCTCACACCTGACCAACAGATATGAAGAGCATGTTTCACCTCTTTACCTCCGTGGGCCAGCGCACTGTTATACCACACCTGAGTCCAGCCAGCAGAACTGTTCCGTCTATGCGAGCGGCCTTTAGGTCACATGACCTCACCCTCACGCTCGCTGACAGCCTTTAACAGGTGAACAGCACCTGCAGAGATGGGTGGTCGGCCACCTGCTGCGACCCCTAACGGCCAGCAGATGGCGCTTTGTAAATAAAATTGAATTGAACTGAAAATTTTTAAACTGAGGATTTTTCACGGTGGTGGTTTCATTCTTGTCTCGATCTTTTTCCCGTCACGTGTAAGGTCCGCTCTCCTAATGACACAATAACTTAACCATAAACCACACTTGTGGCTAAGAGAAAGGACTCAGTGTGTCTGGACATTTGTGTGCCAATGAAAAGAAGGCAGTGTGACTTTGTCCATCGTCACTTAAAGACGAGGAAGTAAGAAAACAGGACAGAATCAGTGCTTTTGAATAGTGGTGCCAGAAATGGATTTCATCAGACTGAAGGACCTGCGACTCGCTTATTTCAGACACGTCACGTCTCTTCTGTTCTTCACATCAGCGTGCGAAGAACAGAAGGAAGACCGGCAGCGTTGGTTTGACACCATTATGACAACAACAGGAAGAGGCCAAGGATCAATCTTCCTACAGAATGTTTATCCACCCTTCTGTAACTGGGGCTTAAAATGAGTTTTAACTGGACTTTATGGTTTCAGCTCTATGACAGTCCTGGTTCTGGCCCAGCTGAGATCAAACTGGACCCTGATCCAAAGCGTCAGTGCTGTGTGACTGTAGGTCTATACCTCGCAGTATAAATAAAGCATCCTGAGGTGACTGCTGCTGATGCCAATAAACCTGGTGAACTCCACCTGTAGCCTGGATTAATCAGCTGCTCGTGTCTGATTATTGGTAATTATTGGTTTTAAAAAGCAGCCACACAGTCAGTGAACACATGGTTGGTGATTCAGGCTCAGAGCGACGCAGTCGTACCGATGGCGCAGATCTTATTGTCTCCGACCCAAACTCCCGTGTGAGGGGACGTCGTAGCTCGGATGGCGAACCTGCTGCAGAGTGCGATGACGGTCTGCTCCAGCTGATCGACGTACCACCGCACGCTCTGAGAGAACAGAAAACATTCAAATAAGTTCGGCTCTGATAAAAACACACCAATCTCACTCCCACGTCAGCTCAGACCTTCTTGAAGCTGCACAGGTTCAAGACTGGGTAGCAGACCAGTTGTCCCGGCCCGTGGAAGGTGATGAGTCCTCCCCGGTTCGCCCGGGCCACATCGGCCCCCAGCAGGCGCAGTTGGTCCAGCAGGGGCTCGGGGTAGGGTTTGTGGCGGATCCCGGTGGTGTAGACCGGCGGGTGCTCACACAGCAGCAGAGCGTGAGCAGGGCCGGACCGGTGCCGGTTCACGTAGACCTGCTGCAGTCGCAGAGCCTCCTGATAGGAGACCAGGCCCAGGCGGACCACCTCCACCAGCGGCTGGCCGCCCCGCATCTGGGACCGACACCAGACCAATCCAGACTGTTAGTTGCACAAATGTTTAGTTTTGTTACTTGTAACCTGTTTAAAATGTATCCAGCCTTAAAGGCTGCATGACTAGGGGCGTGGCCACTTTGATTGACAGGTGGATGGTGACACAGGTGTCTGCTGTGACTTATACAGTGGATGGGTTCCGTCAGGAGCAAAGATCCTCCATCTGGTTATCTGAAACCAGCAGCACATTAGCTTTAGTGTCACAGCACATGTACATGCATGCTCATGTTCCCAGGACCTGAGCCGAGAGTTCACAAGCTGCCCTAGAATATCGCAGTTTTTAGATTTCCTTAGTTCAGCAGAGATCCTGGGACATTTCTCCGAACATAATCCAAACGACACAAACCTGAGCTACTCACAGACAAATCGGCTGCTTCAATTCACACATTATAAACTCACAAAGCAGAAAACTAAAAATAAAATCGAGGTGGAGCTTCTGCTCGCGGGCACTGAGCGCTCTGACCTCAGTGACACGGTCAAAGCAAACCGCAGTACATCTCTGAATGGGAAGCAAATCCCTCCGCCGTGTCTCTACGTGATTATTTCGTTAGTTTATTAATTTATCAAAATACTTTATCATTACCATCACCTGTCTAACTTCTGTACGCTCCTCTACCACGACCCGCTCTTCTTCTACAGCTGTGAGACTGATGACGTCTTCCGGTTGTACAGCGCCGTCTTGCCATTAACCGGAACCTAAAGTCTTTCATAATAAAACTGAATTATTATCGACTTATTTTTTAATCTCGCAGTTTTGTCAAATTAATAAATATCATTTCTTGAGTTGAAGAATTAGATTCATATTAAGGCAACAAAATCTAAATTGCCAAAGATCTGCTCTCTTTCATGAGAAAATAAATTCACAACAGGTAAATTACAATATGTTGGCCGTCTTATTTTTAATTTTATTACTTCTCATCCCTCCGTCTTTATTTTGCCAATGTTTACTTTCTAAGTAGCGATTTCTTTGTCTTGCAATTTATGTTTATTGAAAATAATGCTGTTAAACCACACACTAAAAATCACAAACTCAGCCCCAACAGAAAGAGACATATTTAGCAGCTTTGATTTTCAAAGCAGATTTTGCTACATATTTTACATGTTTGTTTTTTTTACAGACTACCATCAAGTTATTTTTTATTTTCTAAATTTGGAAATGCACAATAAAATGCAACGACTTAGTTTTATTTTGAAGTCGACACCTGACGTCAGAGGAGGCTCGCGCCGCTGTGATTCAGCGGCTCCGGTTGGCGGGCTGCACGCGCGTCCACTCCTCTGCGCTCGCGCTGTTTCGGCGGCGGCAGGGCGGGGTTTGTTTTGAGAGCGGACCGGAGAGAGAAGACTCACCAGGGAAGATGGCGACCGCAGGGTCTGCCGAACGGCCTGGGAGACCGGCCAGCGCCACGGCCGCCGGCACGTCCCGGGCCGGGCTCGTAGCTCGGTGCCGGTCCGGGTCCAGCCCACCCGAGTACGAATCCAAGAAGTGCATGGCGTGCGCGGAGACCGGAGGCAACCCGGCCGGCAGACACCTGGCCTGTCCGCTCTGCCTAGCCCGCAGACACTCCGGCAGCGAGGAGCGGCTCCGCGGGAGGAGCGACCACGAGAGTAGCAGCAGTAGGCCGGGCGGGAGGGACTGCGACAGCCGGAGAGGTCGGTGAGCTTCTCGGGGAATCGCCCGTGCAGATATCGCTGTATCACACCGCTGCAGGGTGTTTGTTTAACGGCAGAAAACAGCGGGAATTTAAATGAAATCAACTTTAATAAAGTTTAACGTGAGCAGCGCGCGGTTTTAAGAATGTTAAAGGTTAGTTTTATGTGAAAAACATTTATGAAGTGTGGTAGCTGCAGGCGTAAAAATCCCCGCTTTTCTTTATGGAGTTTTGTATGGAGCTACAGGCTCAATCACAGGTCAACGTGTGGACACAAATCAATGAGAAAACCATGGAAACAGCCCTCAGAGGACACGTGACTGCTCACAGTGACCTCACCTGATCACAGGTATAGGCAGCAGGGTCACATGTCATGTGGCACTGCTCAGGTCTGCAGATGGGGAATGTGTCCAGACATGTACAGCTGGAGGAGGAGTTGAGTTACTGCAGTACTAGTAGTACTGGAGGTATTACTGCGTGGACTCTGTTAGCAGTGACTGGCTGGAAAAGCCCAAGGGGGTTATTACTAGTACTTAGAGCAGGACACAGCAGGAGAACCATAAATACTGTAAGTACTCTTTGACTTGCACTGACCACTGTGAACAGCAGTTCTTACATAAGAAAGCTCGGGTGAGACTCAGTGGCTTCATGTGTGTTGGATGAAGTCAGAAGGTGCTGATGGTGATCATGTTTTATGTTTTATTCATTGACCCAATACTGACACCTTTAGCATTTTTCCTTGTATCTGAGCAGCTTTGTGTGATTCACAGTTCACAATAATCCCTGTTTGTCTGATGCTGGGCTTCTGTCGTGTCTCTCTGACATCACAGATAGCCAAGAGTAGAGCAAACTGTGCCCGAGCTGTGAGCTCACAGGTTTACTGCACGTGCACCGAGCTCGTTATTACAAAGTTTTAAGACAGGAAGTGAACAGTAGAATTTTAGTAGTCAAAGTCACCTGTTTAAATTGTATTAAGCCTTTAAATTATTAGGGGCGTGGCTTCTTTGACTGTTTTCTCTTTGGCTGTGTTCCTTTAGAGTTCTTCGTCTCTCCGGTGCTCATCCCGAAGTCTGCCGACGCTCCTTCAGGCCCGAGTGGGAAACACAAGGTGAGTCAGAGAGCTGCAGGTAAACCTGTGATCACCTGTGAGTGGTTAAGCTCGTCACAGCCGACCGAGCCTGCTGAGTGTTTTATTGCTGAGGAAGAAAAGCAGAACTCTGCAGGCTGCCGATATCAAACTTGAGAACTTTGGCTTTAATTTGAGTTTACATTAAGTTTACATTAAGTTTTCTCTCTAAGCAGTCACCTCTCTCAAAGTTTCCACTGTGAGTCTCGATATACCCTCGCAGATGCTGCGTCGTCTCGCGGAGACAGGAGAATCTTTGTGTTTTAGCCTCGAAATAAACTTTAACCCCTCCGTGTTTCAGCTGCTGCTGTGTGACGACAGAGAGGAGGTGAAGAGGAGGAGCTCTCTGAACTGTAAAGACGAGTCAGTCCGTCGTGATGAAGATCCGGTGAGTGATGACAGGCTGAATGTTTTCATCCTGCAGCAGCTGTCTTAACTAGCTGTTGTCCCTCCTCAGGGCGTCCTGTCTGACTCCGAGAACGAGGAGCCGATCAGCAGGAGGATCCGAAACATCTCAGCCTTCATCAGGAAAACCAAAAACTCATCCGCTGGGTGAGCACAACCACCCTGTCCTATTCCTTTTGCAGACAGTGAACGTACCACAGACTACAGGGGTGTGACCTCTGACCTCTGTGTTAATTCTTTAGGAGTTGTCAGAGGAGCAGGAGCTGCACTGATCCTGTGGAGGATGGAGGAGGAAAGATGAAACTTGTCACCCAGCCGGCAGCCGTGATGGACCGGGTACGTGAGACAGTCATGTCATGTCTGTGGGAACTTCAGAAGAAATAGTGTTTTATCAGGCTGTGTTAGAGAGTGTAATCAGATTACTGTATGCTTCAGGAGCCATCCAGGTTCAGTCTGCGGGGAGAAGGATCGTTAAGCCCCTCTGCCATTAGAACCTGCTCGGCACGATTAGCCCCAGTTTTCAGGGTTACCTTTAGGTCATAGTACCTGGTCGGGTTCCAAGCGGTCCGAGCAGGTAATAAAATGTGACTTCATCAGACTACGTGATTGGCTGGTCAGTAGCGTCACTGGATGAGTCGTGAGAGCTTCTCGTTCAGTAAAATCAAAACCGCCATTTTTGAAACGCTACATCAAAGGAGATGGCTACAAAAGCAACGCTGCGTTCCCCGAGTGTGACGAAAAGCCACAGAGTGAGCTGCAGGCATATCTTTGCTTCGACGTGCACATTTGTCTTAGTGTTCGTGTCACATGTCAATAGACTCTGTGCACCGTGTGCTACTTCCGGTGGGGAAACTCCTGTAGGGCGCCTCGTTTCCGGTGTGATATTCACGTCTTGTTTACGGTCGGGTTTTCCAAAACAAGTCAACCAAATGGACGAATCAAGCGGCGATTTACATTTCTCAAGATGTCGTGGGAATTTACTGAATATATCTGTAGATGATGTTCGTCGACGTGTCGATATTTCCCCCCACGCCTCAAAGCAAAAGAGAGAAAGGATTCAAATGTTTTATTTTGAGTGTTTGTATACAGCGGCCCCTCGTTTATCGCCGGTGTTCTAAAAATAACCAGCAACAGGTGAAATCCGTGAAGTGCCCAGCTTTATTTTTTACAATTATTTGAGATGGTTTAAGCCCCTCACTACACTTTATTCACTTTTCTCAGACAGGCAGGAACATTTTCACACTTTTCTCTCTTGCTTAAACTCTCAAAGTTCAAACCTTCGTAGAAAAATAATTCCAGTATTATAGGATGAAACCAAAGATCAAACCGTGTTTTCGGGTCCAGAACATGAGAATAGAGCAGCTGAGAGAGAATCCAACATCAATCAATCATTAATGAATCAATGAATCGGCGATCGATGTAGCGATTCTGTACTGTACAGGAGAGACGGCACGGAGGAGATCAACAATGGTCTGCAGCCGAACGCAATGTGCTGTAAAAAAAAAAGCATGCAAAATTGCACACAAAAAATCTGCGAAAGGTGAACCGCGTTATAGCGAGTTAGGGAGTTATAGCGAGGGACCGCTGTAATTTTGAAGGCAAGTCACAACATACCCTTCGTGAATACTAACGTATAGAAACCCTTACCAGCAATCATTCATTTATTTTTTTCGTGGCTTTTTTTCATAGTTTGTTGACATGCTGTGTAGGTGTGTACTGGTATGGACATAACGGGGAAACATCTGGCTTTGACTGTTGTTCACCTGCAGTTTGAGTGCTGAACATTTGCCTGTTTGAATCATAAGAACTGTCTGTATACAGAGATGTGCTTCTGCTGCAGTGATGCAGTTCTGCTTGTGTTGAGTGACGTAAACAATCGATCTGCACGCTTCAAACGTCAAAACTGATCATCTGATTTTTTTTTTTTTATGACACAGCAGTGGTGAGTGTTCCCACCTCTGCTCTTTGTAACTTAACGCCATCTTTCCGTTTTCGTGTTTTGGACATGATTTTTGAGTCCACATTCGCAGTAGCGATTGACCGCAAAATAAAGCTACCAGAAACATACAACCCCACTAGGGCTGCCACGATTAGTCAACTAGTCACGATTACGTCGACCATCAAAATCGTCGACGACTGATTTAATAGTCGACGCGTCGTTTGAAGCTTTGTAAGATCCCAAAAGACGCAGGAATGAGTAGCAGGATTTAAGAGTGTAATAACGGACTGAAACAGAAGATGGCAGCACTGCATGTACAAGGATGCCAGCTGCCGTTAAAACCAGTCGATTCAAACAGGTATTAATGGAGAAGGCTCTATAGCAGGGGTGTCAAACTCCAGGCCTCGAGGGCCGGTGTCCTGCAGGTTTTAGATGTGTCCTTGGTTCATCACAGCTGACTCAAATGGTTAAAGGACCTCCTCAACATGTCTTGAAGTTCTCCAGAGGCCTGGTAATGAACTAATCATGTGATTCAGGTGTGCTGACCCAGGGTGAGATCTAAACCCTGCAGGACACCGGCCCTCGAGGCCTGTAGTTCCCCACCCCTGGTCTAGAGTGCTTTGGGGTCCACATCCTGAACTTTCACTGTGAGCTTGGACCATCAGGCAGGCATTAGAGTGACAAACCTCTGCCTCCTTGTCTGCCTGACAAATCGTGTGGATACCACCCCACTACAGCTCAAATACCTGGTGAAACATCACAACTCTTAAAGGAGTCGCCTTCTACTCAAACATGCTCACAGGTCCAGCTGTGTAGAGTCCAGTCTCTGCATGGAAACAGCACAGCATCCATCAGAAGGAAGTGTCGGGTTTTACAGAAAAAATCCATACAAGTGTATAAAACGGGGCCTGGTGATGGCGTTTATTCTTATATTTCACCTGTGTTAAACAGCTGTGTGGTTGCTGACTTGTGTTCTTGTGTCCTCCGCCAGGTTGGCATCAGCCACAGCTATGCGGCAGGAATCCTCCTCTCCTCTGAGAACAGCCGCTCTATCTCCGCCCCCATCACCGCTCCCGATCGGAGGCTCACCTGGCGAGCTGTGCTGACATCATCTTCCTCGGCTCTCCTGTGCATGCCTCCTCCCCGCCCGGAGCGCTCCATCAGCCCCGAGAGCAACGACAGCATCTCCGAGGAGCTCAACCACTTCAAGCCCATCGTCTGCTCGCCATGCACGCCACCCAAGCGCCTCCCGGACGGCCGCCTGATGGAGCCCACCATCGTGAAGTCCACGCCCCGGAACCTGACCCGCGGTCTGCAGAAGGCCACCAGCTACGAGGCCAGCCCTGCCGTCCTGCAGAAGTGGAGGCAGATCGAGCTGGACCGCCAGAGCCTCAAGGTGAACTCCAAGGCCACGCTGACGAGCCCCGTCTCCGAGGTAAACCACAACAAGCTCGGCATGGGTGGCGAGGGTGCAAAGACGCGCCAGTCCCCGGCAGGAGACGCAGTGACGTCAGCAAACAAGAGGAGGCTGCTTTTCGACTCTCCAGCCGGCGACACGGACAGCTTCCAGAAGCAGTCGGTGAAGATCCGCGTCCCCGCGATCCGCTACAGCAGCGAGTCGACCTTCAAGGGAGGCTTTGAGCCGCCGGCCGGCACTCCTGAGTCCTGCAGCACGGGGGCGCTGTTCAGTCGGAAACAGTCGTTCTCGCCCTACACCAAGAACTCTGGGGTGCAGTCCTGTAAGTTAGTGCCAAAGGACTCTCAGAGTCCCAGGAAGGAGTCCGACAGTAGCATCCACAACCAGACTACCTCACGGAGGGGCAAGAAGAGGAAGCAGAAGACCAAACATCTGGACTCGAGCCGAGACTTGGATCTGAAGAGGGGCCGGCCCGTCAACCAGGAAGCGCTGGACGAACGGTACATCTGCCAGATTCAGCAGGAGCGGCAGGATCGAGCGCTCGCCCTGAAGCTGCAGAGACAGTTCGACCGCGAGAACCAGAACCGTAGAAGGAGCCCCGACAAGTATTTCCTGCGGTCCTGGATGTCCACTCAGAGCCGCAGGAGGCGTGGCCTGAGGAGGTCCAGACGAATCAACAAGAAGCACTAGACAGACGGGAAGGATCTCATATATGCAAAGACACGAAAGGCGAAGGTTTAATGAACGTATGAATGTTTTCACTCGTCTGACAAACGGGTTTGTAACCTGGAGACGTTTCTTCCAAACACCAGCAGATCACCAAAAACTGAACCTTCAGCTGCAGGACGGCGCGACAGTCATCACCACAGGAAACGTCCTGGAAGTGTTTGAACTCAGAGGCTTAATCTGAGCTTTTTTACAGATCGCATGGCCGAGTCGTTTCTCTGCAGCTGGAACAAAGAAAGCTTTCACAGGTTCAACCATAGTCACGTGGCCCGGGGCAAAGGATGTTAATGTTGAGCTTCCAGTCACAGATCCAGGGTGGATGTGAGGCCCTGAAGGTCACAATGTCTGAGCTGAACATCGCCTCGCATCCCGACACCGCTGAAGGCGACGGCGGTGTTTAATCCGTATTTGTGCGCTGCGTTCCAAACACAGCGGCCTGCGCATCATCTGAACATTTGCAAAGGTTCAGATGAAGGCAGGCTGCACGCTGCCGGGCCGAACACGACTCTGTCGGTTCAGTCCGGTGCGCTCCACGCGATGATGATGATGATGATGATGATGATGATGATGTTTATTAATATAGTTCATTTAAATCTCACCGGCCTCACAGTGATCTCCCAGAGGCCGAGGAAAATCTAAAAGGAGCTTTATGGAAAGAAATGAGATGAGGGACTTTTCCTTTGCTGCTAGCGTGAGTGTCGGCCTGTGACAGAAATCGGTCTTTGTATTTGGGACCGTTTATGAAGCCCAGTTTGAATAAAATAGTTAAAAGTGATTTTTTATTGGCTCCAAAACTCCAGACTGTCAGAACTTTCCAAAAGTCCAAAATCATGATTCGTATGTATTTCGGTAGCTCAGAGCGTGACATGCGTCTCTTCATTCATATCTGAAGTGAACACATCACTTCCTACCTGACGGTTCCTCTGGGTGTGCAGGTAACCCTCCACCCCTGAAAGCGTGACATGTACCTGGTATTACCCTCTCAGGTGATACTGAGGAGCACCGACGGTCGCTGTGACGCAGGTTTCTGTCAGCCAGAGGGGGTCAGCAGCACGTCTTTGCCCCGGGCAGGTGGAAGTTACCCCTGGTTTATCCTCGTGAGAACTTTCCACAGGTTAATTAAAGTCCAGCCGACCTGCATGTGTTGGGAATGCAGGAGAAACCAGAACCCGCTCAAATATAAGGAGGTGTTGAGTCAGACTTCTCCCAGCAGCTGAGGATCATGGGACATAAACTTCCTCTAGTATAGCTGCTGGTGTCATCCTGGTCTTCCAGTCTGAAAGTCGGAGCTGCCGAGGCTCGTGGGGACTGCAGTCTTTAGAACTCGATTGGTCAGGAAGGATTTCTACCTGAATTTGGATCAGGAGACTCACCTGGTCACTCTCAAGGAGTGAGGAGCCGTGTGATTGGACGAGCTTTATGGCCTGCGAGGTCAGATTCTGGTACATTCAGACCAAAATGTGAATTTACTGTGGTCACAGAGCTCTGACTGTGGTACTTTTAATAATTATTGATTTATAAAAATCACGCTGGAGTCAGAGTTAGAACGTCACCTGTGGTCCACAGGAAGCAGGTGAGGCAGGTGGCTGTAGAGCCGACAGCCATTTAGCAGCGAGGTTAGAGCCCCATCTCTATGTAGAGAAACTTCCACGATTGGGCCAAGCTGAACCAATCAGTGAGCGAGTTCAAGCTTTCGGGGACAAAATCCACCCTGACCCTTCACCCCTCACAGTCAGCTGTTTTCTGTCTGCAACGTAAACATATTTAATGCAGAAACTGCCTTCATGCAGCATTTCATGCTGTCAGAGTTACAGGAAATGCGTGAGGTGGTTTCCAAATCTGGATCTTTTTAATGTTTTGATCGCTCCGTCAGTGCAGCAGAGGTCCACACGAAGCCTTCAGGCTGAAACCATCAGAAACTGCAGCTCGCTGCCACGCCCCTGCAGGAGCCTCAGCCTGAAGCTGAGACTGAAGGTGGGCGTGCACGTGCTTGGTCTGAGCTCACCTTCACACTCTGCTTCAGCGTTCCAAAGGAGCTGCACGGCTTCTGTTTGCAGGTCGTCTGTGTTGGATCGGTGATGCTGTAGCTCCTGCAGGCCGTCCAGATGTCTGGTTCCTCAGCACACGTGTTTTTTCTCCATGCTAAGCTCTGTCAGTGGTTAGCCTGAGTGCAGCGCCACGCTGTGTTCACACTGTGCTCAGATCAGAGGCAGTCTGAACGACGCTGAGCGCTGGTGGGTCGCTGTTAGAAAAGCCGTACTCGCACTGAGCCTCAGTAATGTCATGATTCACTCTGGGGGTCGTATGTATGATAGACGCTGAAGAAGATGTGAGGGCGGGGACAAACTGAGGACACGCCCACAAACATCCAACGTGTTGGTGTAGTTACTCTGCAGTTCCTCTACCTGAACACCTGCAAAGAAACTATGAGGTTGGGTGACGTTAGAACCAGACTGCAGCTCACAGGCTGGATGTAAAATAAAGGTGTAGCTCCTTAAACCTGCATTCTCTCTGATGTCCAGCAGGGGGTGGCAACTCAAAAATCTGAGACACTCACCTGGTCTCTGTGCTCACTAACACTTTCCTGATCGGCTGATCATCATTTTGGAGATGATGGTGCCGTCAGAGTCACAGGAAGCAGGTTAGGGGTTAGGGCGGGGCTACCTGTGATTGACAGATTGCAGTGCTCTCTCCCTGTCATGTCTGCCAGCAGCACAAACCCAGGTCCAGTTCAATGACTGGAGTTACCGGAGGTAAGAGGCCACACCCGTAATAACTGTATTACTACCTTTAGTTTACAATATAAAGCGACTTGAGACAGCTGTTGTTGTGATTTGGTGCTAAATAAATAAAAGTGAATCGAATTCAAACCATGTGAGCGTAAAATGCAGGTGTCATGAAGGGAAATGATCCACAGAGACCAACAGTGTGTATCAGGCTGCAGACGTGTTCATTTTATCACGGGAGTCTGCTGCCTCTGCTGGACGGTGGAGGAACTGCAGGCTTTGGAGGTTTAGGTGATTGGTTTAGATCATAGGTGTCAAACTCTGGCCCGCAGCCTAATTACATTTGGCCGGCAAAGCCATACCAAAT
>NW_005187919.1:123679-127256 GCF_000239375.1 Pundamilia nyererei
CCTCAACCCCATTATGAGCACCTTCTACAGAGGCACTGTGGAGAGCATCCTCAGCAGCTGCATGTGTGGTATCCTGCACTGGTTCCTGCTGGAAACAGCTACAACGGGTAGTGAGAGCAGCGGAGAGGATCGTGGGTACTTCTCTTCCCTCCCTCCAGGACATCTGCTGCACCCGCCTCATCCAGAAAGCTCTCTGCATCACAGAGACTCCACCCATCCGTCCAACAGCTTCTTCAGTTTGCTGCCATCAGACTGAAGAGCCTCGGGCCCAGAACCAGCAGACTGAGAGACAGCTTCATCCATCAGGCTGTCAGGATGCTGAACTCTCACACACACCAACTCCAGACCTGCATCCACCTCTGACCCCCCCACACACTGCACACAAACTCTTGGATTGTGTTGGACTCTGTTGTGTGTGTATAACATTTTAATCTGTTTTAGTGTAACACTGAGGGCTGTGGGAGCACTATATATATGATCTGCACATGTGGTTTTTGACAAAAAATGACTTTGAGATTTTCAAAATGGAGGCCTTCAGTAAGTTATAAGAGATACGATAAGACTTCATTGATTCCACGGCGGGTTTTTGTTTTGCGTTGCCTCAGCTCAGGTACAGATACCAGAAGGATAAAGATAAAACACAAATATAACCTCAGTAAGATAATACACTGTATACAGCGGTAGCATACGCGCTTTAAGGTGTCAGATTTTCTAAATAAAGGCCTCCTGGCTGTTCGCTAAAAACTGAACCTCGTACGTTTTTATTCTTTTCATTTTTGAGTCGTTTGTATTTTCCACATGAGCGCGCACGCCGCAGCTGCTACGGCCACGCTTGCAGACGTGGTGACGACATGCGCGTCGAGCGCTATGATTTCGGTGGACAGCCAATCGGCTGCATCCAGGTCACAGAGCCGTGTTTGTAGCGGAAGAGAAGATGGCGGCTGCAGCTGCGGGGAACAGAAAGAGCGGGCTGTTGGAGAAAGTGAGTAAAAGCGTGAACGGATTCTCCTGAGCAGGATGAACCCCTGCGGGGAGGGTCTGTGTCCCGGAGCTGGGAGGCCTATGTCCCCGCTGCAGCTGCTGTGCGGCTCGGTGTGTGTCTGTGTGAGCCGCCGCTAAGGGGCTAAGCTAATGCTAACGAGCTAAAGTGGATACATTCAGAATGAAAACAAAATAAAAACAAAGTTGAGCATGAAGCTGAGAGCCGAGTTTAACCTCTGCGTGGGAAATAAACCGTTATTAGAGGTCAAAGTTCAGCGGTTTGTTCTATTTCCTGCTTCCAGCTGTTAAACAGCTGCACCAAACCGGAAACAGACAGTTTAACTAAACTCACCCGTCTGTTAAACAGGTGATGTAGGAGTGCAGGAGGCGTGCTTCAGAATGAAGCTTTACGTTTCCACACATGAAACAGGTAAAACATCTGCAGCAGGTGGCGCTGCACGTGGGCACAATAACTCTTGTTCTTTTGCGGGGGGGCGGTTAATTCCTGGAGCACGTTTCTGGGGCACTTCCTGCATTAAAGCAAACATGGCTTTTAAACTGCTGGTGTCAGACACAGTGGGGGGCGTAGAGCAGGAAGTCACCAGCTGACCTGCGATCAGGCGCCCTTCACTGTAAGAGCATGTATCTTGTTTCCGGGCTGATGGTCTGTGTTTGATGGCGCCCTGGTCTTTGTCTTCTTTCAGCTTTTGGACTGCGACGAGCCTCCAAAACCTCTCTGTTGTTCTCGTCCCCTCCAGATTTTTAACATGCAAATATTCTTTAAGCCCATTTTTTAGAAACTCATTTTAAGGCTCAGATTTCTTTAGCTTCCATCATACGATGACAGGAAGACGATGTCTCCGCCCTCAACATGAACTCTCCCAGAGAAGAGTTGCAGTCGCCGCCTCCGTGCTTATGTTAGCCTGATCTTCAGATGGAAACTGTCGATTAAACTGCTGTGTTTGTGTTTCAGTGGAGGATCGACGAGAAGCCGGTGAAGATTGATAAATGGGATGGAGCGGCGGTGAAGAACTCCTTGGATGACGCTGCGAAGAAGGTTTAATTGATTATTTTTATCCACATGTTAACAGCAAATATTCAAACATGAGCCGCGTGTGTTACTTGTTCTCATTGAAACGTTCCAGCAGTTTACGTCCATGTTTCGGAGACATGAATGACTCTGCTTTAGAGCAAGATGTTTTAAGTAAAAGTAAACAGGAAAGGTTCACTCAGATGAGAGGAGGGTGGAGAACTGCAGCTGTGTGAAGGTGGGAGGAGGGAACTCCTACGACCTGAGCAGTGTTTCTTCAAGGAGCTAATTTCATTGGTCGGATTTTAGCTGATGACGTCAGATCCACACAGGGGGCGTGTCCAAATTCATGGGCTGCTTCCTCCTGAGGACGTATTTGTAGACCGATTACGTCACAGCGACGCGCCGAAGGCTGTCCAAATTCGTAGACTCCTCCGAATGCAGCCGACAAATGCGTCCTCATTTTCCCCGAATTTGAAGGATGGGTCGGGTGTGTCCTTCGTGGCCCACCATATCCCAGAATTCATAGCGCGGCCCAGCCAAACTCCAGTTTCCAACAACGGCGGCCGCTACTAAGTTTTAATATTACTGTTATTAATCTTTCTGGGTCACAAAATAAACTTTTAACATATTTTCAGAGAAAGCAGCTGTGAAAACTTCAAATATCTGCTCGGTTTATGAAGACGCCACATATTTGTAAAAGTGCTTCGACGTTTTCAGAGACGTCTGCTACCAGCTCGACAGCGAGCCGGGAGCTCGAGGGTTACTGAAGCCGCCGAGAACGGCACAACTCCCGGAGGATCACTTTCAGATCACCGCGGACTTTTGCTACTCAGGTTAAACGTGATATATGAGTCACTTAGACAACCTAAAGATGTTATTGTTGGGCTTCTTTCAGCGTTTTATTTGTTCCTGAGTGAATCTGTTTGGCTGAGATTAAAGTTGGTTTTCACACAGCTGAATAAACGTCAAACAGAAAACTAATTAAACAGAAGTGTGAGACGGTCGAGAGTTTACTCCAGCGTCCTGATATATTTTAGACAGCAAGGAGCAGACGGCGAGTTCATTAAACTCCACCGAGACAACGGTGACACAAAACTGAAGGCTCGACCGTCACATTTCACAGCCTCGCTCTTTGGTCTTCTCGGTCTTCGGAGGACGCAGCTACAGTCGAAACTCCGTCACTTGTTTAAGCTTTGAATGATGTTTGCAGCATAAAGCCAGCATGCGTGTGAGAGCTTCACTGTCGGCTGGGATTTTTCACTCATCGCGATGAGTCATGAACGCATGTGAAGTAGGGCCGCCACAAACGATTATTCTGATAGTCGACTAGTCACCGATTATTTTTGCATTAGTCGACTAATCAGATCATCATCCATTGAACGTAAAACTACAGCTTATTGCACCAGCAGCATCTGCTCTTATATAACTATCATTAGCTTACAGCTTTAAGTGTTTCAGGTCTGTGCTAACTAAAAATAAAGACAAGATGATAGTTTGTTAAATTTGCAGATTGTCTCGGTGAAGTTTAATAAACTCCTTGCTATCTAAAATATAACAGGACAC
>NW_005187919.1:127863-143091 GCF_000239375.1 Pundamilia nyererei
GTCGACGTAATCGTGACTAGTTGACTAATCGTGGCAGCCCTAATGTGAAGGAAAGCTGCTGTTCACCTTGTTTGGCTAAACTTCATATCGATATGACCTATCTATGACCTCTGGGCCCTCTGCAGGTGCTGCTGGAGAAGTACGGTTACCTGGAGAACTTCCAGCTGGTCGACGGGCGCCTGCTGATCTGCACTGTGTCCTGTCTGTTTGCCATGCTGGCTCTGGTCTGGGACTATCTGCACCCCTTCCCCGAGTCCAGACCCGTCCTCGCCTGCTGCGTCATCTCATATCCTTCAGACGGACACATCTCACCTCTGCTTTTAAAAAAATAAGATGGTGAACTCACAGTGTGTCATATGTTAAACATGTGAGGGGAAAATGTTGAAATAAGATTCAAAATTCAGAAACGACAGATGAAAGAGAAAAACGTAAAAATGTTTTTACATATTAAAAACACCGAACGTCTCATGAATGTCACTGAAACACAAAAACAAACGTTTGTAGAAATGATTCCGTCTAATATGATGATGATGATGATGATGATGAGCGTGTTGGCTTTCCCTAACTCCTCTTCCTCACGTACTTCATCATGATGGGCATCCTCACGCTGTACACCTCCTACAAAGAGAAGAACATCTTCCTGGTGGCCATGCAGAAGGATCCAGCTGGGATGGATCCAGACCACATCTGGCAGCTCTCCTCCTCCCTCAAACGGTCAGTGAGTATGGGAATCAAACCAGCAACCCCCAGCAGTCTGCACATTTCCTCATCTGCGAAGGACTCAGAGTGGATCAGTTTGCGTCTGTGTTTTCCAGGTTTGACGACCAGTACACGCTCCGGGTGTCCTTCTCCGACGGGAAGTCCAAGAAGTCGAGAGAGGCGGACTTCACCAAGTCGGTGTCGGCGTTCTTCGACGAACACGGGACGCTGGTGATGGACCAGTTTGAGAAGAGCGTTTCTAAACTGCACGACACGCTCGCCGCCGACAAGAAGACCAAATAAAAGACGGGAAGCAAACGTGGTGTGAGTCTGCCTCCTCTGTTCCTCCTCAGAGTTCACTGGTTTCAGCGCCGGCTCCATCAGGAGCTGCCAGAGGAAACTTATTCATGCATTCATATTAAAAATCTGAAATCTGCAGTCTGTCTGTTTTTACCACCACGCTCTGAACAACCCCGGAGGTCAGCACGCTCAGCCGCAAACCGGCGGCCGCTCCTTTATTAGACAGACTCGGCAGCAGGCGGAGTCACAGGTCCGTGTTGCCCACTCGTGCTCCGAGAGTGGGAATGATCAGAAACCAGTGAACTTCAGGAGGGACAGAGACCAGAGTCAGAGGCTCAGCTCCACTCTGAAGGGTTTATTTTCCTGTCACAGCTAACTGTCACTCAGAGGTCAAAGGTCAGGTGTTCTGTCAGCAGGTTAGGAACATTTCAGCTATTTAAAAACAACCTGAGACTCAATGCGTCTTCACCGGGTCTCCAAGTATTAAAGGTTTAAGGACCGCTGTGTGACATGGCTGTGGTGGGCGGAGCCTTACGTAAGGGTCACGGAGGTGGGGAATAAGCAGCTAATGATGGCCAACGGTTTAAAAATAAAATGTGATTTTTTCAGTGTTTAAAAAAGTAAAGTTTTCGTCATTTTTTTCTCTGTGATGTGAGAATCAGTTTGAACTGCAGCAGCAGGTGAACTAACCGGCGCGTCGGCTCACAGGCTGACGTGTTGGTGCCGTACAACAGGAAGTGGACATTGATCAGACCTTTATTTTGAAAGTTTTTTATTATCAGATGCTTTCTCTGTGTTAAAAAAAACATTAAACTTGGATCTTGTTAGAGAAACATCTGGATGTGTGTCTCACTTTGAGTTCAGCTCTCAGCCCCCACAGGGTCACCTGCACAGGTGAACCCGGTCAGCAACCTCTGGGTGTGGCTTTGGTTTGTGTGGAGGTGTTTGTGGTGCAGCACCGCTGTCCGACCAGCAGGTGGAGAACTCAGGCTGACGTTCGCGTCCACAGGCAGCAGCCGGCGTGCAGCTCCAACACTGTTCACACGGTTTCTCTTAAAGAGTCAGTGATTGGACACGTGGAGGGTCTGAGCACCGTCAGGCGTTGATGAGGTTCAGTTTTCCAGCAGCGACGTCTGAACTGACAGCAAAACGATGCTGATTTCAATTTAAAGAGGGTCCTGAGTTTGATTCGCCCGCCTGGCCGGTCCATTCACAGGTATGAATGGTTGTCTGTCTCTGTGTTAGCGACCTGTCCAGGGTGTGCCCCGCCTCCTGCACTGTGGTAGCTGGGATAGGCTCCACCCCCACCATGACCCTGTTAAGGATAAGAGGATGGATGGATGCAGTTACATTTTAACCTGACTCAGTCTGCAGCACAGAGATTGAAACTAAAGTCGCTCTTTGAACTGTAAAACATTTCAGAGCTCACGACGTGAAACAATGAAATCGAAGCTTTTAAAGATTTCCTGATAAAAACATGTCAAACTCCAAACCTCGTATTTGGCTTCAGTCTGCAGAAACCAAACTGAACAAAGTTACGTCAAATAAAATCGTATGCAACATTCGTGCTGATGATGTAGAGACCGTCTGATACTCACACGTCTTCAAATGGCCTCTGAGACTCCACCCCGAAACCAAGATGGTGGCAGCTAAAATGCTCAGGGTCCAAGAGGCTGAAGCTGCTCAAACACAAAATTTATGTGAAACACAGGAGTTTTTAACCATAATGAGGTCAAACTGGTTCAAATGTAAACTGTTGGAGTCAGCCCGGCACACGGCTGCTGGGTTAGCATTAAGCTAAATAACACAGAAACAACAACAATCAGACAACCGCGTGTAAGCACGACAGGAAGAAGCCCCCAGCAGACTCAGAGGGAGCTCTGCGGTGAGTGTTTGGGATCATCGGTCTAAAGACCTTCATCATAAATGAGCGTGCTTAAATTTGGTCTGTTTTCCCGTTAATCTGACATTATCCAGGTGGCAGTGTCCATCTGTTATTTACAGGCTGTGGGTAGAGCACCTGTGGAAATTTTTTTGTTTGTTTGTTTTTAGGTTACAAACACAAATAATAAAAAAACGCTGGCAGATTATTGTACATGTTTTTAAATTGTTCTCTTTAAGGCAGCACCACTGATGTTATTCACTGCTCACAGAGAGGGGTGTGGCCACCAGACAGGGGTGGGGTTAGTGGTGAGGGGGCAGGGCCATGAGTGCAGGCTGCTGCCTGTCAGTGAGGCACTGATCAGATGTGTGTCAGAGTGCTGCTGTCTCTCGGCCATGGCCTGTCTGATGGCTGCCTGGTCCGTCCACAACCCCACTGTCACCAACTCCATCATCATGGTGAGTATGAGGACTCCAGAGGTATGATGAGGGGTGACTCTCTGTGTCTCCTGCTGGTTTAAGGAAAGGAAACAGCTTTCTAAGCAACGAGACCTGTGTGGGAATCAGCCTGAATGTGACAGTCAGCTGTGTGAGGCTCAGCAAATCTCACATGTTTGGGTTTTAAAGAAGTTAACAGTCCTGCAGCTCCACTGCACCAAGGTCAGCTCCTCAGGGAGGAAGAGGAGAGTCCTGATGATATGAGCAGAGTTCTTCTCATGATGATAATATGATTTTAACTTGAATGATACTGCGGGGTTATCCTCATCGTTTCTGTGTTCACGCACTGAAGGGGCAGTTCTGTAGTGCTGGGGTGTTAGTGCCTCTGTTGGGATTGTTTCTCTAACACAGTGACTGCCAAAACTGGAAACCTACTGCATGAAATGTTGGGCTATAGTGAAAATGGAGTCAGGGTGGACACACGGGTGATTACAGGATTTTTAAAATGAGGGGCAAATATATGTACTAAACCTAAACTTCGAACATTGCTAAATAATGCTCCGGCTTAAATCCTAAATCTGCAGGGACAAAGACTGTATATAATAGATGGCAGTAAGCACACTGAAATCACTCATTCGTTTCAGGATTCACATTTTAGCGTTTAACCACCACAGCGTTGTTTTTTACCCAGACGTAAACGAGAGGGTGGCGTGCTAATGCTAGTCAGCTTGGTGAGACTGTATGGAGCATCACGCAGATACAGATGATGCTAATTCAGTAACATCAGCCTTCGTCGACTGTCTGTGAGTACTGTACCCTCACAGCAGCGATATTATTGGTCAGATAGTATCATTAAAAAGGCTCCAAAAGGTTCAAGTGAAACTCGCAGCTACAGCCGCCTGTGTCACCATCCACCTGTCAGTCAAAAGGCCACGCCTCTGACAATGCAAACTTTAAGACTTCCTACAATTTAAACACCCTCGCAGCGTACCGTTGTTATGATGGCTGAGATTATCCACAGAGACCAAACATCATGACTCACTGCTGCCTCTGCTGGAGGAGGTGCAGTTATAATCGAGACCTCCTTGTGGCCCCTCCTAATGTCTGCCCGGGCTGTGATGATGTCACAGCACTGTTTCGGGGTGTGACAATCAAATTCCACGTGGGGGCGGGGCTCCAGTAGCCACGCCCATGACTGGAAGTTTTGAAAGTTTAGTAGCTCTCACAGAGCGGACTCGTGCTGGGAGGATAGAAGCCTTTCTCCTTTCTTAACACGTGTAAGTACATTTACTTAATACTTGAGTATAAATTTGTGGTACTTGTTCCTCCATTGAGTCTTTTACTAAGACTTTTACACACACCATGGAGAACTTGTAAAAGTGGGATGATGTTAAAATCGTACAGTTTATGGGCTGAAACGATGAGTCACAACAAAGGTTTCTCACTACTCTAAGAACTTTTACAAATCAAATGGAGGAACACATTCATCTGTTGCTGCAGGTGTCTCGATGCTCCAGCAGTACAATTGTCCGGAGGAATAAAATACAGTAAGTAAGTACAGTTTTCAGATTATACTTATGTTGCAGTCAATTTATGAGGTGATCCACAGGTACTTGTACTTCCTTTACTGCTGCACACACAAAGTTTCCTCGTAAACATCCTGAAATCTGCTGATTTCCTGAAAAGCTCTTTGTTTAGTCACATGTTTATATGTTTCTGAGCTCAGGATTATCTCTGCTCCTGTCTGTCTGGTCACAAATTATTAGTTATGTGTATGTATTCCTATTCTGCTCGAGTTTTACAAAAAGCATCACTTCCACATAGAAAAATATTCTCAACATGAGTCAGTGATGTAAAGCTGTTCATGCTGCAGTGATGAGTAATGACAGGAAAGTTATTTGGTAGTTTTTTAAGCAGACAAATGGAGACGTCTGAAAAATGTTACATGAGCCAAAAAAACAAAGATGGAAAAACTCCCAGGCAAGAAATCATTTTTGTTTTTAAATTGTTTTCTCAAATTTTGGCTGACAGGTGACATCAAACACCTGTGACCAATAATATGTCTGCTGTGAGGTTGCCGTAGTAACAAACTGAGCTCCAGGGTTAATGAGGGAAACTGTTGTTATTGATTAGCAGGTATCTGTGTCTGTAGACTGATAACTAGCTCTTAACTTAGTGCTCCTTCCTCTCATCCAAATATGGTCACTTCCTGAAAACAAGAACCAACATGGCGCAAGAGACATCTCAGGCACTGATGCTTCATCACGCGGAGTGGAGAAACCTCTGATACTGACCTTTATATTCAGTTTGTGAAGACCCGCAGATAATCCTCAATTGTAATTTAGATCTCAGTACTGAGAGTGAAGAAATCAATGATAAGGGTTACCATGGTGACCATGGCAATAGTTTTGCTGAATCACAGCAGCCGGGTGCTCAGTTTAAATCCTGCACTCAGCCTGTTCTTTAGCTCGGTGACTAAGCTCTGCCCGACAGTTACCTCCTGCTCGAAGGCAGATTAGTGCCTCGTTTGGGTCAGGTCAGTCACACATGGCCGTCCTACAGGAACAACACCGGACTAGCTGACGGCTAATCTGACAACATCCACGTCTGCGTCCAGGCCTGCTGGAAAACCTGTAGAGAATCAACAAACCCAGACAACAAACATTCGGCTCTGCAGGATGAGAGCTGACAATCACAACCAGCAGGCTCCTCAGTCAGCTTTTTAAGGAGGGTTAGAGGTTCGAAACTCTATTATCGGCGCGCTCTCACTGTACTGCACAAGGAGTTAGAAAAACAGGTTTTCATTTATTTAACCCAAAAAGTTATATTTACAAAACAAAAATGTTGAGCTCATAAAAAAAACCTAAACTCAGCCAAAGAAATGTGAAACGACTGCCCAAACAAACATAACTGACCCAAACAGGAAATGACACACAAAGGTGTATATATAATGGGCAGCACGGTGGCACGGTGGTTAGCACTGTAGCCGCACAGCAAGAAGGTCCTGAGTTCAATTCCACCATCAGGCCGGGGTCTTTCTGTGTGGAGTTTGCATGTTCTCCCCGTGTCTGCGTGGGTTCCCTCCGGGTACTCCGGCTTCCTCCCACCGTCCAAAGACATGCAACTTGTGGGGATAGGTTAATTGGATAATCCAAATTGCCACTAGGTGTGAATGTGCGAATGAGTGCGAATGGTTGTCTGTCCCTGTGTGTTGGCCCTGCGACAGACTGGCGTCCTGTCCAGGGTGTACCCCGCCTCTCGCCCTATGACAGCTGGGATAGGCTCCAGCGCCCCCCGCGACCCTGAAAAGGAGAAGTGGAAGTGGATGGATGGATGGATGGTATATATAATGGCTGATCAGACCACTATGACAAAACAACGACAACTAAACACAATCACATACCACAAAAACGATGCAGTTCAGTTTGTTAATAAACTAAACAGCAAAGAAGGAAATCAAAAACATTAAACTCAGATATCTAGTTAACTACAAAAACATGTTTAACCTCCTAAGACCCGAACTCTTCCACGGCAGCATTTTTAATTTCTCTTTGATATCTGGGCTGATTGGGACCTAATGAATGTAAAAATTACCAGATTATTTTTACCTGATTTTTATCCATCCATTAGCTTCGGCTTATCCTTTTCAGGGTCGACGGGGGCGCTGGAGCCTATCCCAGCTGTCTTATTTTTCTAAGAAAAATGAGAGCCACAATTCGTTTAAAATTTTGATAGAACAGTATCAGTATAATGCCCTCATAAGTGGATATCAGGCCCTTGTAGAGCAAAATTGAGTATTTTAGTCTAACCCAAAATGCGATGTCCACATATGTGGACGCCAGGTCCTAGGAGGTTAACTAAAGAAAATACACATTCTGCCCCCTTCAACAGGAAGTGGTGGTGTGGTCCAGTCAGCCCATCTATGTATTTAAGTTTTTTAAACACTGGCCAATATCTTTTGTCTGGCAACAAAAGATGCCAGGGATGATGGCAGGTAGGAAACCAGTAAAAGAGACAAAGATTAGTCACAATCAAACCAAAAATCAGAAATGAATTGGTATGAATATATAAGTAAACTAAATGTACGCGCTTGCGAATAGAACAAATGTGTTCAAACCAGTCAATAAACCTATTGCAAACCAAAGTGTGTGATTGTGTTTAGATGAAGGAATGAATTAAAATATGTAAGAGTTGCCCACTTTTAGTGCGGCCATGGTTTTGGCCATCACAAGAGGCTAAGCCTACGCTTGAAGCTACCGAGGTGTTCGTTGGCAGAGGTGACGCAATGCCACTATTATGAATGAAACTTGGTCCAATAACTCCAGCCATACTTATCTTGCCTGTTTAACACATTTATTGCTTTCCATCAGTTGCATTTGTTGTTCAGCAGACTCTTATCAGCGGCCACAAACCGTTTGCTCCTTCTGACCAACAACACCTGACTCTAATTACATGTGTCTACCATAAAAACATGCCATACTGTTAAAACACAAAAAGTGACCACATAAGGTAACAACAACAAACAATGGCTCCTAGAGCACTTTTTTGACCACCGACCCCTCAAAGGTTCATTGATCTCACCGCTGCACCTACAATCGGGTTACAGTCGCGAGCTAACCATTCATGCAGGAAACCCGCCTGCCCTGATGAGTGAATTCATTCAGCTTCTCTTCACACCAACACACGCTTCAATGGTTTAAACTGTAAACGCTATACACAGTCATATTTTTTTCATTCACTTTTGTGGCTCTCCAGCTGTCAGTGGTCTTCTCTGTTCTGTGCTGTTATCAGTTGCTTTACCATGAGACTTGAAAAAACAAAGATTCAGCGGAGTGAACATTGTTTAGTTCTAGTGTGACTGAGGCTTAGATTAGAGCAAGGACTACAGAAATATGTGAGTGCATCATCCAGGCGAGAGTCTGTGATACTGTGTGTACAGGACCAGCTTTACCAAAATCTGTAAGCTTTTACCAAGTCTCTGTGGTACAGCTTAGGTTCAGCTTTTATTTTAGCAACACACTGAAAAAAACATGTACACGGATGATGGATGGATGATGGATGACGTGGATGGATGATGATGTGGGTGGATGGATGATGGATGAAGTGGATGGATGATGATGGATGGATGGATGATGATGTGGGTGGATGGATGGATGATGGATGACGTGGATGGATGATGATTTTGGGTGGATGATGATGGTTGGATGGATGATGGTTGGATGGATGGATGATGATGATTTTGGGTGGATGATGATGGATGGATGATGAAGGATGGATGATGGATGGATGGATGATGATTTTGGGTGGATGATGATGGTGGGATGGATGATGGATGGATGATGGATGATGGATGGATGATGATGTGGGTGGATGTTGGATGGATGGATGATGATGTGGATGGATGGATGATGATGATGATGATCTGGACAGATGATGGTGGATGGGTGGATGGATGATGATATCGGTGGATGGATGATGGATGATGTGGATGGATGATGATGGATGGATGGATTGATGGATTGATGGATGGATGGATGGATGGATGATAATGATGATGATGATGATTATGATGATGATGGATGGATGATGATGGATGGATGGATGGATGATAATGTGGACGGATGACGGTGGATGATGATGGTTGGATGGATGATGATGGATTGATGGACCTTTTTGCTTACATTCTCAGAGGGTCAGCTATGGTTGTCTTAAGCCAGATTCCTTTTATTCACCTTCAGAATACCAACGGCCCCCCTGACCTTATGTTGGATCCCCGGACAGTTTGTCTTTGTATGGATGAGGTGGTCAACAAGCGGCTGGCTGGCAGCCAGCAGACGCCACTGCTGCAGGGACACCTGAAGAAGGTGGACAACAACCTGATGGAGGCCCAGAGGTTCTCCTCATTACCTCGCAGACCCGCGGTCAACATTGAGTTCAAAGACGTCTCCTTCGTGGTCAGAGAGGGACCCTGGTGGAGGAAGAAAGGTAGAGTCATACACAAAACAAAGATGGCAGAGGTTCAGAAAATAAACACACTGTCACTGTAAATTCAATGCCAGCTAATGCCTGAAGGGTGGAAAAAAATCCAGAGCACGATTCAGCCTTGTGTTGTAGCTGGTTTAGTCATTACAGGTCTTGAGTCACGCTCCTATAACAGCAAAAAGTATCAGGACAGCAGGAGGAGCTGGTCTGAATGCTTCTATTTTAAAAGGCTTCCACAGAGATGTGGATCAGGCCAACCTAAGACTGACTAAAGACAGTCACAGTGACCATTGACCTTTGAACACCAACATCAGAGCCGCCCTGAACCTCACAGAGATGCTGAGTCTGCAGAACGCAAGAGAAGATCTGACATAAATGCTTCTGACCGACTCATAAACCCACAAATTTAATCTCAGACGGCTTCACATTTTATAGCCCTGAACAGAAAAAGTATATTCACATGTATATGTATGTGTGTGCATAGATCTATCCATCTGAGGGCTTTATTTGTCCAGTTGGAGAGGTCGAAGGTGATGGCCGACCTCACAGGGTTCATGTCATTCTTTTGACTTTTTATTGTTAATGATGGGCTGTGCGTCAGCAGGCAGCCGTTGGGTGCTCTCGGTTTGGCTGCTGTGTGTTTGTGCGCTCGCTGGATTAGCGGCTGTAATCTGTTAATCTCAGCTGGGTCTTCTGCTGTAAATAGCTGCAGGTCAGATTGGAGGACGCGCCGTCGCTCGCTGCCTGAAAATAAAGACGCAAGAACAAGAAAACA
This sequence comes from Pundamilia nyererei, assembly GCF_000239375.1. Classification (NCBI taxonomy): domain Eukaryota; kingdom Metazoa; phylum Chordata; class Actinopteri; order Cichliformes; family Cichlidae; genus Pundamilia; species Pundamilia nyererei. The sequence goes on from NW_005187919.1 coordinate 137,939, forward strand.
AGCAATGATGTCACCGCTCGTGAACCCGCCCACATCTGAGCTCTGCTCAGGCTTGAGAATGGGTCGGATTGTTATTTTAGGGAATCCCTTCCCATGATACACAGGGTGTTTCTTCTTCACTCACTATGTGTTAATATTCAATTTTCAATTCAATTCAATTCTATTTACACAGCTCCAAATCACAACAACCGTTGCCTAAATCCACTTTAACTTTAAATCCTACTGTAAGGTCGACCCTACAATAACACATACAGAGAAAAACCCAACAATCATATGACCAATGTGAGCAAGCACTTTGGTGACAGTGGGAAGGAAAAACTCCCTTTTAACAGGAAGAAACCTCTGACAGAACCAGGCTCAGGGAGGGGCGGGGCCATATGCTGTGATTGGTTGGGGCGAGAGAAGGAAGACAGGATGCCGGAGGTTTCTTCCTGTTAAAAGGGAGTTTTTCCTTCCCACTGTCACATAGTACTTGCTCATAGAGGGTCATTTGATTGTTGGGGTTTTCTGTTTTCCTTCTATCATTGTACGGTCTTTACCTCATCTTACCTCTGATTGGTCCTGAGCAAGAAAATGAACATAGTGCTTGTGTAAAGCTGTGCCGGGAACCTCTAGCTGAAACTAGATCTGTTAGAGACTCTGATAGCCTCAGGTTACAGACCATTATTATGGAGCTCAGCCAAACTCTTTGTTCATATTAGAAAAGCTGAGTTTCACTGAGAACATTTCACACCTGCTCAGGTGCACGAAAACAGCGTGCACCTGAGCAGGTGTGAGTTTGAAAACATTTACAGGTTTTCTATTGTAATTTTCACACAAAACCTTTGATTGGTTCTTTGATGCTTTTCAGGCCAACAGAATCTGTTAACATGCGATCACATGTTATTAAAAGGCCAGAAAGATAAATCCATGAAGCAGAGTTGCAGATGAAGACGTGAGGGTTGATGTAATGGGGCATGTACGAGGCGCTAACAGGCTAGAATAGTTGTAATAGCTGTCTTTCTGCTCTTGGTCGTGGCCCCCGAGTACCACCCGTTCTCCATCATGGACTTCAGGGAGAAGTCCATGTGTTCTCTGGTTTGAAGGATGTTCAGCTTCAGGTTATTTTCTGAGCACCAGCAGGACAAGTTCTCTACCTCCACCCTGTACGCCGTCTCATCTCCATCAGAGATGAGCCCAACCACAGCAGTGTCATCGGCATACATGACGATTGGCTGGTGGGTTGGTGTACAGTCATGTGTGGTACTGAGTTGAGGACGTTCATCTGGGTGTACAGTGTGCGGAGGTAGTGTTGGTCAGATTAAATCTAATAATCTCATTAAAGCGCGTTTAGCCTCTGTGTGTAACGTGTAACACACTCCTCAGTTTTAATAACGACAACCTCAGAAACCTGGTCTCTGAGACAGGTTTTCAGGTGTCAGCACATTCTTCATGGTTTCTCAGCCCGGCACACACGTTCTTACATGTGTGCTTCACTGTGTTTCAGTCATGAGTGACTGTTTGCTTTGAGACTGTGAAACTTGTGGATAAGTCTGATGCTGAGCTCACTGTGAGGACAAAACACTAACAGCAGATTACTGAAGATGTTTTCATGATTGCTGCAGGGTTTTTGGACTCACGCTGATGTAAATGTTCTGGTTGGTCACACTATGATCAGGGTAGCTGCTCGGAGTAAGTGAGGGACAGCTGAAGGGTTGGGAGGGTCTCTGATGGACCTGCAGATGTGCTTCAGACATCTGCAGGTCCAGGAGAAACGTGGTCTGTTTCGGGACGATGCACGAGCCTCACCGAGTTCCGTAACTGACCTGAGTACAGTCCAGACCGTCGGCACTGAAACATCAGCAGTGAGCCTTTAGGATGAGCGGGAGTGTTTGTTTTTTGCACAGAAGCCGAGCGGCTAAAGTGTGAGAGCAGCTGCTGGTCTGCATGAATGAGAGAAAAACTCCAAACTGATGGGAAACCTGAGCCGAGAGTTCGAGCACAAAGAGCGGCTCTGTGAGCGGCTGGGAAACCTGCACATTGATTGTTTCTGTTTGCCTCAGGTTACAAAACTCTGCTCAAAGCCATCTCTGGGAAATTCACCAGTGGGGACCTGGTGGCTATCATGGGGCCCTCAGGAGCCGGAAAGTCCACGCTCATGAATATCCTGGCCGGGTACAGGTGGGTGCATCCATCAGGGCGGAGATGATGACTGAGTGTGAGGTTGAGGTCATAGCGCTCTCAGCTGCAGATGTTTTAAAAATGTTTTCAGATCATGTTACATCTCAGTCTGAGAGCTTTACCGCATCCTCACATCGGCCTGCTGTACCTCTGTGTGTGTCAGTAAATGCTAGTGAAGAATCTGATTACTGATTGCAGGTCAGTGGATCTGTCCAGAGCGCGCTCAGTGCACGTCTGTCTTTGCGTACAGGGAGACGGGGATGAAGGGCGAGATCTTGATCAACGGGCAGCCCAGAGACCTGCGCTCTTTCCGGAAGGTTTCCTGTTACATCATGCAGGACGACATGCTGCTGCCTCACCTCAGTGTCCAGGAGGCCATGATGGTAGGTGCTGCTGAGCCTCAGCGTTCAGCCTACTGCAGACCGCAGTAATCGCAGACCCTGCTCTCTGTTTCTGCAGGTGTCGGCCAGCCTGAAGCTGCAGGAGAAGGAGGAGGCGCGCAGAGACATGGTGAGCCGATCGCTCCTGGCCTCCCTGATCTCAGACTCTACCCTCAGGCTGAACTCGGATCTCTGCTCCTTCAGGTCCGGGACATCCTGATGGCTCTGGGTCTGCTGGAATGTGCTCAAACCAAGACGTCTCACCTGTCGGGGGGGCAGAGGAAGCGGCTGGCCATCGCTCTGGAGCTTGTCAACAATCCGCCGGTCATGTTCTTTGATGAACCCACGAGGTAAGAAATCAGGTTGACCTCCAGGTCCTCTCCGTGGTTCATCCCAAGCTGGCAGAAGGTCACAGAAGGTCGGATATCAGTCCTGACCACGGTGCTCTGTCCTCAGCCAATGAAAAGCAGCTGAACCATTCCACTCAGTCAGCTCAGTCTTCCTAACCAACTTTAAATCTTTGCACTAAAGCAATTTTTGAATCGCGCAGGCTGAACGCTTTTAGAGCCTTTCAGACTGTGCAGACTCATTTTAAACGTTATGCCTGACACATAGGATCATGCAGGGAGACCTGTGGTTCGACTCCTGGTCCCGCCACTCACCTGTGTGAAATGGTTTCGCTGCCTCAGAGATCAGTCGTGCCAAAGCACAGCTGTTTTATTTTTACTTGACTTATTTCAGACGTTTGATCAAAACAAGCTGTACTTCAAATTCTACATGTGAGTGATGTTTGGTCATGTTTCTGCTTCATGCTGAGCTTCTATGAAGGTGTGTGTGTGTGTGTGTGTGTGTGTGTGTGTGTGTGTGTGTGTGTGTGTGTGTGTGTGCATCAGTGGCCTGGATAGCTCGTCATGTTTCCAAGTGGTGTCTCTGCTCAAAGCTCTGGCTCGAGGAGGACGGACGGTTATCTGCACCATCCACCAGCCGAGCGCAAAACTGTTCGAGCTCTTCGACAAGGTGACCCTCCTCCACGTTACACTGACTCACTGCACCATCTAGTGGTGTAAACTGGTATCACATGAACGTGTGGCTGGACAATGCACAGAAGTGTTAGCAGCGGTTCTTTTTCTGAAGATCTGAAACAGTTTGAAATATTTATAGAAGCAGCTCTAATGTCAGAAGCAATAAATAAATGATTACATTTCCTTCAGTGGGTTAGAGGGTCATCTGCTAATCAGTGTGTGAGGGGGGCAAAGAGCTTTTAAAGGGGATAAAATCAAGTTTGTGTAGAGGAGTAAATGTGGTGTAAAGAAGCTTCGAGTGAGCACTTGTAACAGTTTGTATGATGGGGTGAAATCCGTTTCCTCCTGCTCAGGTTTTAAGGATGAGAGAAGAACAGGAAGTGCTCTACAAAGGTGTTTGGAGCTGAAAACCTTGGTGTGGGTCCACAGAATGATAAGAAACATGATTCAGTGCGGGTTTCACTTGTGTCTGTCTCTCTGTGTGTGTTTCAGCTGTACGTGCTGAGTCAGGGTCAGTGTATCTACAGGGGACAGGTGTCCAGTCTGGTCCCGTACCTGAGAGACCTCGGGCTTAACTGCCCCACGTACCACAACCCCGCTGACTTCGGTAAGACTCGCCCGGCGAGCTGTTCCCACTCGGCCGTCGCAGCGTCAGACTCACTGATGGGTTCTGTGCGCAGTGATGGAGGTGGCATCCGGAGAGTACGGGGACCAGATGATCAGGCTGGTGACGGCAGCTCAGGAGAAGAAGTGTGAGAAAGACCACCAGCCCGAGCTCAACGGAGACAGCACCCTCCACCCCTTCCTGTGGCAGCGCACAGAGGAGGTAAAAAAACAGCACGCCCTCTGCTGTGATTGGTTGATGAGAGGCAGGTTTTCGCTTTACCTCCTGTGAATGTTTCATGACGAATGAGTCCTTTGAAAATCAACATGTACCTGTGATGATCTCCCGTCAGGAGAGCTCATCGTCTGAAGGCTGTCACAGCTTCTCTGCTAGCTGCATGACGCAGTTCTCCATCCTGTTCAGGAGGACCTTTCTCAGCATCCTCAGAGACTCGGTGACAAACACCTCCGTACACGTCACCTCAGATTCACACAGATGACACCATTTTTCCATCACTCTGACATAACAATTATCATTACCATTTATACTGGTGTGATAAAGTGTTTGCCTCCTTCCCAATTTTCTATTTTTTGTATTTTTGTTATGTTTTAGATCAAACAAATTTAAATATTAGACAAAGATAACACAAGTAAACACAAAATGCAGTTACTAAATGAAGGTGTTTATTTTTAGAGGAAAAATATCCAAACCAAGTGATGGCCCCCTAAACTTAAAAACTGGTTTGGGCCACCCTCAGCAGCAACAACTTCAGTTCAATTCAGTTTTATTTATACAGCTCCAAATCACAACAACAGTTGCCTAAATCCGCTTTTTACTGTACGGTCGACCCTACAATAATACATGCAGAGAAAAACCCAACAATCATATGACCAATGTGAGCAAGCACTTTGGCGACAGTGGGAAGGAAAAACTCCCTTTTAACAGGAAGAAACCTCCGGCAGAACCAGGCTCAGGGAGGGGCGGGGC
>NW_005187919.1:144682-150143 GCF_000239375.1 Pundamilia nyererei
AAAGTGCTGTGGTGTTTTTAGCCCAGTCCAGTTTATTGTCAATGTGAACTCCAAGGTATTTATAGTCCTCCACAATGTCAACACTGACCCCCTGGATTGAAACAGGGGTCAAGTGTTTCCTGGTCTTCCTGAAGTCCACGATCAGCTCCTTGGTCTTTGCCACGTTGAGCTGCGTGAATGCTGTGTTACTTTGATGTAACAGGACACACACCTTCCAACTTGTCTCATCATTCCACAGAATATTTTTCAAACGTCTTGAGGATCATCAAATGTTTTCTTGCAAAACTGAGACAAGCCTTTATGTTCCTTTTGCTCAGCCGGGGTTTTTGTCTTGGAAGTTCCTGAGTCGTGAGCACTGACCTTCATTTGTGGATAAAGGCTTCTACTTTGGTTCACTGGATTCCTACAGCTTTAGAAATGGCTTTTTCCAGACTGAGAGATCTCAACTACTTTGTTTCCTCATTTGTTCCTGAACATCATTGGATTACTCTCAAAGAGTGACCTTTGACCTTTAGATGCAGATGAACAACTGAGTGTTGTCCTGTCGAGGTGGCTGTTTGGTGTCTCCAGTGGGGCGATCGTGGCTCAAGAGTGGGTGTTCGTCTTGTAACCGGAAAGTTGCCGGTTCGAGCCCCGCCTCGGACAGTCTCGGCCGTTGTGTCCTTGGGCAAGACACTTCACCTACCACCTACTGGTGTTGGCCAGAGGGGCCGATGGCGCGATATGGCAGCCTGGCTTCTGTCAGCCTGCCCCAGGGCAGCTGTGGCTACACCTGTAGCTGTCTCCACCAGTGTGTGGATGTGAGAGTGAATGAACAATGGAATTGTAAAGCGCTATATAAATGCAATCTATTATTATTAGAAGTCTGAGCACTCCTCCTGCACTTCACAGCTACACTATATTGTTTAGTTTCTGTCTGGGTCTGAAGGACACTGGGATGTATTTCTCTGATAATCCTGATACTGGGCGTAAAAATGTGTGACTCTTCACCAGCTGCTCATAGAATTTAAGAAGCTTCTCAGATGAAATGTCTTCAAGAAACTTAAAGAAGTCCAGATGCTTTTCTTTCTAAGCTCCTTAGACGGGTTTACAGATAATTTCTTGCCAATGTTCTTCCTAATTTCCTAAAACTCTGGTCTGAGTCTGGTCATATATAATGACATCATTTTACTGATTACTTTTCAATCACAAAAACATTGTTTTCACTGTAACTTAAACACATGGTGACGGTTTCCAGCACAGATTTGTGAAATAAAACACTGTCAGTGTGGTAATATTACTGTGCAGTATTGCAGTTTGAAGTAAGGCATTGTCATTGGCAGGTGCTGACTCACCTGAGGATCTCGTCTCACATTGGGATCGGCGTTCTTATTGGTCTGTTGTATCTGGGTATCGGGAACGAAGCCAAGAAGGTCCTGAGTAACTCGGGGTTCCTCTTCTTCTCCATGCTGTTCCTCATGTTCGCCGCTCTGATGCCCACGGTGCTCACCTGTGAGTCCGCCTCAAGCTGCTGTGTCACTTTACCTGCACACAGGTGACGTTTGAGTAAGATCAGGGTGTCATCGGCGTAACAAATACATCAGAGTCGAGCTGGAGAGCAGCTGTTCTCTGTCCTTCATCGGCTTGTGTAACACGAGGTCTGCTGTTACAAAGGTGGACAGAACAACAGACCTCCATTTATCCTACCTGCAATACATCCTGTTTTAGCCCCTCCCCCTTAAAGACAACTTTGTTCTGATTGGCTTCCTCTTGTAAACAGAGGTTCTGAAGTGTTAGCCTCTCTGACATCACAGAGGTTCAAGCATAGAGCTGAGTGTTCAGAGGTGAGCTCAGCAACAGGTGCGTCACTTTTACCTGAACAGCACCAAAGGCTCTGACTCAGGAACTCTCTGTCTCTACACAATAAAAGCTTTATTGATGTTCTCAGGGCCAAACCCATCCAGGCTGCAGTGGGAAAATCCTTAAACTGACACCCACAATTGCCAGGATTAATGACGGTAAAATCGTGTCTTTAAATTTGAGCTTTTCTGGGATTTTATGAGCTAACAGTCGCTCTGGGAGCTGCTGTCAGAGAACATCAGACTAAGTCTCTGTAATAAGGACGAGTTTTATTCGTCGCAACCTTTGAAAACCTGCTGCCATGTTTTTGTGCTTCAGTTCCTCTGGAGATGGGCGTCTTTCTGAGAGAACACCTCAACTACTGGTACAGCCTGAAAGCGTACTACCTGGCCAAAACCATGGCTGATGTCCCCTTCCAGGTAACAAAGACACAGCTTTATCGATCTCTAAGCTGCACTTAGAGTGGCAGCTCCTGGTTCCAGCTCCTGAATCTCTTTCTTTAATGACACATTTGAAGATGAAAGATGATGAAAGATCTTGTTTTATTGTCATTTTTCTGACGGCACAGTTTATCATTTTGTTAGAAACTTTGGGAGCTCACCCTTGATGGATAGTCAGTTAATACAGTAACTTCACCCCGGCCATATTTCTGGTAACTGCTAACGATATTGATAATGTCATTAGAAATGTTCTAAAAAAACCAGCAACGGTCCAGTTCAGGGATGCCTCACCTCAGGCTAGCAGACAGCGAACACCTACAGCTGTCTGTATCACTATCCACTTGTCAGTCTAAGAGGCCACACCCCTAATAATGAAAGTATTAGATTTAAGTAGGGGTGGGTTTAAAAAATGGTTTTTAATTTTAATAATCCCATATCGACTCACGAAATCCTGAATTTGATGTATTTTGCCAGAAATGTCAGAATCTCAGCTACAGCCTCACAAAACCATTTCAACAATAACCAAACATTGAAAACAGCTTGAACAGATTCTGCAAAAGGATGTAAGCCCGACAGCACGCACACGGACATGCTGTACATATCCAACATAATTGATCAGAATTATAATATTTCTGAGTCAAAATCCAACCTTGTGAATCAGAATTGAATCGTTGTAGAAATCAGTGGCAATACGCAGCCCTAGATTTAAGAGCACACTGAGACCTGGCAGTATCAACCCGCTGACCTGCAGTGTCGCTGTTGTACAGGTAGTGTTCCCGGTGGTGTACTGCAGTATCGTGTACTGGATGACGGCTCAGCCTCCGGACGCTGGCCGGTTCTTCCTCTTCCTGTCTCTGGGGATTCTGACATCTCTGGTGGCTCAGAGTCTGGGTCTGCTTATCGGAGCCGCCTCCACCTCTCTGCAGGTCCGCTCGTTGTTTCCTCCATCACCTCTTGTCCGCTCACAGGTGTGCTCCTGTGCTGACATCACTCGTGTGTGTTTGCTTCCTGTAGGTGGCCACGTTTGTGGGTCCGGTCACGGCGATCCCGGTTCTGCTGTTCTCCGGGTTCTTCGTCAGCTTCGATACCATCCCCTGGTACCTGCAGTGGATGTCCTACATCTCTTACGTCAGGTGGGGGCGCTGTTAGCTGGCGGGCCTGCGGCTGTATCCACACAGCAGGGGGCGCTGCTGCACTCTCTGAACGTGTTTGTGTGTTTCAGGTACGGGTTTGAAGGCGTCATCCTGTCCATCTACAGCCTGGGTCGTGATGATCTTCACTGCGATGAAGGTGAGGCGTGTCACTTCCAGAAGTCTGAGGCAATCCTCAAGGAGCTGGACATGCTGGACGCCAAACTCTACCTGGACTTCATTGTCCTCACCATCTTCTTTTTCTCTCTGAGACTCATTGCTTATTTTGTCCTCCGGTACAAAATCAGCTCTGAGAGGTAGAGCGGGGCCGGGAGGAAGAGGAGTCGCCGCAGAGCAAGAGCCCGGAGGCCGAAGAGCAGCTGTCCAGTTTGTCTCCACTTTGACTCGCTCTTAAACAACACATGAAGAAGAGATGGCGTGTGAGGGCACCGCAGGCCTACAGGGGGAGATCTCATGGTCTCATGGAGGTCCTGTGGGACCAGGAGCTGGTCTTCTGGATCCTGGAGGTTTCACCATGCCACATCCTGACTGATTTCTACTTTTTAGAATAAAAGCCTCTGCAGTTGCAGGATGACGACATCTCTGCCTCTTTAGTTTATTGCTGAGGTCAAAGGTGAGAGCAGCACAGAGGCCCTGATTTCCTGAGTTCTGTCCTTCACGTTTAAGCATCCTGCCTCTGCAGATCCACTGAAGGCAGTGATGCAGGAATGTTTCAGATTTTGCAAATCCTGGAAAACTGTTGGATGAAGTTTTCGGCAGTGCATTTAAAAGTTTTTTTAATCTTCCATCCACCCGACCGACATTCACACACAAAGACACATGATGTCAAACAAAAATCTTCTAGATCCTGGAAGCTTTTCTTTTGAGGCTAAAACAAAACTCAGTGGGCTGCTGGTGAAAACTAACTGGGATAAAAATGATGAAAAATCAAACTTTTGAGCAGAAAGTGTTTAGGAGTAAATCCACATGATTCAGATATAAAAGTTTTACAATAAATATGAATAAAAATCATTGTCTGGAACCTGTTTAAGCACAAATATTACATCTGTTTACTTTGATAAAATTCACATTAAATAAATTTTAGAAAACTTTCCTGTGAAAAAACAGAAAAACTGATATTTCAATAAAACAATAAAAGAATAATTACCCACACCGTGTTCTGAAAGGTAGGATGAACAAAACAATGAAAATATCAACAATATTTGTCATGTTGAGATGCTGTTTATTCCTGATCATTTCACTGGCTGTGACAGAACTAATTAAACTGAATTATGGGAACATTACACTGTCTGTTTTTAATATTCAGGTTAACTGTGTATGTACCTGCGACAGCAAGCAAACAGCTTTGTCTGAAAAACTCAGCAGATGTTTTTCCTCACATAAAGCAACTGAGCAGCTCGCTTAGCTGCATTGTGTCTCTGTGACCAGCAGGTGGAGCTGTTTACTGGGAAATGACGTTCATCCTACTGGACGTCTGCTCTAATCACTGTGTCACATCTGATTTAACAGCAGAAATTTAAAACACAAAAGTGGAAATGTTCATCTTTGAAACCTGGTTAAATAAAAATCAGATTTAAACTCAGAGAGTGAGAAAAGGAAGATAAAATCAGAGTTTAGATGTGAATCAGAGACGCAGAGCACACAGAGGGATTCAGACACGATTAAACAGGGGCCCTGAGGGTCGGGCCGGTCAGCGTGCACATCGCACACGTGCTCAAGCTGTTGCTGACGTCGTCCAGTTCGAGGCCATAGATGAACAGGTCAGCGGCAGCAGGAAGCCCTCCATTCACATGATCACCCTGATCTCCCAACCTCACACACCAGTCTTAATTTAAGACGGGCAAAAACATTTAAAGCAGAGTTTATAAGACCTGAGCGGTCATTCTGTACTCAGACACATCCTAACCATGACCACAATCAGGGAGACGCATCCATCAGCCATAATCACAGTCAGGGAGGGGCATCCGTCCACCATGACTGTGATGAGGGAGGGGCATCTGTCCACCATGACTGTGATGAGGGAGGGGCATC
>NW_005187919.1:150197-151908 GCF_000239375.1 Pundamilia nyererei
CCACCATGACCAGGATGAGGGAGGGGCATCCGTCCACCATGACTGTGATGAGGGAGGGGCATCTGTCCACCATGACCAGGATGAGGGAGGGGCATTACAAGTAATGAGTAAAATAAGGGATTACTATTACAAAAATTAATCAAATTAAAGCTACTTTCCAGTAAGCACGCTGCGTTACTGCGTTATTAAACCATGATTTTATGTGTGAGAGTGTCTCATGACAATGACATGAGTGCGTGTGACTTTAGTGGTAACAGATGGGTGTACATCAACAATGGATAATATGGAGAGAGTACAAGCTTGGAAGTACTCACATTACTTTGAGTTTGATTCTGTAAAAAGTGAGACAAACATAAGCGTCTGCTCTACACTCTGCATGGGAAGAAAACTTCTAATCTGAGTGAGCAGCGAGCACGCTGCCACGGGAATGCGACATTCACAGAGAAACACTGGTCAGAGTGATGCCTGGGTGGTAGCGTTGTTTACCTCATTGTATTCGTGGAGTACTGCTCTCACTGGATAGAGGGACGAGGTTCTGACCCAGCTCTCAGAACAAACACAGTAGTGGGACCAACATCTTCTCGACTTTTGTGTTGTGCTGAATTCTTCCCTGTAGGAGCCCACAGGTGGGCCACCAGCAAAACCAAGTCCGGGCCTCTGCGATCAGTCTTAGTCTAAGTTGCTCTGTTCAGGTTCCAGTCTCCCCTGGAGGTGTGGGTTTAAATCCCACTTCTGACAGGAAGTGTTTTGTAGCACAGAGGGATTGTGGGAACTTGTCTCTCAGGTCTGGGCTCAGTAAATGCTGGACGTGGCCAGGAAAAGGCCAGCTGCAGCGTTGTGTGCTCCACCAGTGATAAACAGTTTGTCCCTCCAGCTGAAAGCCGGTACAGCACCACAAACACCAGCTCCTCCCCTATAATGCCCCCCTTACATCACATAAACCTGCCTGTTGTGTATATTTATGTGTTGTGTGTCCATGTTGAAAGCTCACAACGATCACACAGTTTCATTGTGTAACTGTAAATTACGATGTAAGAGACGATAGCGACTGCAAACATCTTTGGCTTTGCTCTGACTGCAGGATAAAGTCTCGCTCTGGATTCACAGTGTTCTGGGATCCCTGGAAAGGATGAGGCTTTGCTTTTGGTGTACTTTTTATCTTTCAGGTGTCAGGCCTCCACCTATTGGCCAGTTCAAAGTTGATTGGCATGTGTCTATTGGCTGGTCTGGGCACAGGTGGCCAATCACTCTCCGAGGATCACTACAAATGAGCAGCTCCCTGGCCAGCTGGTGGCTGCTGGCTTCTGCGTTATGACAAACACATGAACAGGCTTCTTTGTATTGTGTGTGGTGGGAGGCTGGACAGGTAAGCTGGGGTACCCTATACACTGGTAGCAGGTTTTAAACTGTTCGTCACACTAGGTTATGCGGTTGATGCCACTCCTGTATGTTTTCACTGACCTTTTGCAGTAGCTAGGTAGGCCTTTTGTTTTGCATTTTTTGTTTCAGTTAGGCCCTGGAAGCTTTCGACCTGTTTGTTTTATTAATTTCTTTGATTTGGATCCCCCACCTCCTTTCTTTTGTTAAGTTTGACTATCGAGGCAAGCAACCAATAAATCCTGCCTGTTGTCTTCCTCCTTCATTGATTGTGGTCCAGTGTTGCTGTCTCCTTCCTACCTTTGCCTCCACCATGGTGGGGGGGACGTAACAC
>NW_005187919.1:153944-154847 GCF_000239375.1 Pundamilia nyererei
ATCAGAAGCTTCTTCGGCTCAGGATGGAATCGTCTGCAGTTTCTTATTAATTTACAATAAACTTAGTGTATATGTGCTCCTACATTTGATGAAAGTGATAAAAATAGAAGCTCTGTCTCTCTTTATTCTGACATTTAACTAATTCAAAAGATGTTTCAATATTTATCTAAAACAAAACAAGTTTACTCTAAATTGATGTTGTACAGTAAAACAATGTTCTTGAGTTTTCCATAAAGTGTAAATATCTGGTTTAAACTGTATAGAAGTTCCTCTTGTTTTCATAGAAATATACTGAATAACATACAAAGCTTAATATATAAAATAACATCTGAATTTTTTCTGTGAAAGAAGCTCCTTATGTCCATTGTTGTGTTCATCAATGGACATGAGGTGTTCATCATTCCTGACGTTCCTGAACAGGCAGAAACTGAGATTCTGGTTCATCCGATTCTCAGGAGCAGCAGCAGGGAGGGTTTCCTGGTTTGATGGCCGAAGCTTTGGTCCATGTTTCAGGATGTCAGTGGGCTCGAGTTCTGTGTGCAGAGTTGGGACCACATCTGAGGAGGCAGAAGGATGATTTCAGACAGTCAACCGACCCGGAGCAGTAGCCAGCTGTGAGTCTGAGGGAAACAGGAGTATTTCAATGTTTCCATCTCACTAAATATTCAGTACATGTGCATGTTAACAGACTTGTACCAAATGCAGCATTCTGATTGGTCAGATCTTTTTATTCGCATGTAAAAATGCAGAAATATTGAGCTAGTTTTGAAAACAAATGTCACAAAATCGTCCAAGGACGCCGTCAATGTGAACGTTTTAAAGTGGACTACAGTGGTTTAAAAAGTGAGTTTTCGAATCCCCAGACAGCCTGAAAGTGGTCTTCACACTGTGGAGAGCATCCTC
>NW_005187919.1:155478-157111 GCF_000239375.1 Pundamilia nyererei
ATTTTTGCACATGTCGAGGAGCGTGTCAGGCTACATTTCACTGTGTGTTATACTTGTATAACTATGCATGTGACAAATAAAGAACCTTGAACCACACTCAGATTGTTCACACGATAAAACGTGGTCCATTCATGCTCTGATCAGCTTTAATGGAACTGAAAACTCAGGGTTAGTCAAAGATGCAGGAGGCCTTCAAACTATCTTTGGTTGATCTTTTAACTTCATTTAATCAGGTGAGAACCATCGCGTGTGTGGCTTAAATCCTACAGTTGTGTATTAAAGTATTTGGGTTCCTGGAGGAGTGAAAATCCGAATCCATTTTCTATCAGAGGGACTGATCCGGAAAAGCTAGTTTAACTTCAGTCCGATTTCCCTCGAGACCAACTAGAAAACTCTGAACCTGTATAATTGTCTTTAGATGTGAGGGTGCGTGACTTCAGCAGGCGTTAGACAAATGTGAAGTCTTAGTTTAATACATTTATTACTGATGATTAAAAAGTTCTAATTCAAACTGGTTTCACTGAAAATCAGGAACCTGAGAAATTTGTGATTAATGTAAACCCCTCAGAGACTAAACTGTTTCTCTATCACTGTGGCTCGTTAATGAAGTCCCTGAGGTCAAAGGTCATTTCAGTGTGTCATCATGTTTGTCCCCGAGGCATTTTCACATTAGCTACAGTTTCCTCTTATTCCCTCTGGAGCAAATCAGAGCTGGAAACCTGAGAGACCAAAGAGACCAGAGAGGTCCCGAGCCGACCAATCAGAGTGAGCGGCCTGAGCTCTGGCCTCAGTGGTCCGCTGAGGGCTCGGGATGATAACGACATCCCCTCAGACCGCTCTGTAATGACCCCCCCAGGATGGATTTAAGTTGCTTTGGTCAATAAACTAATATGAACTTAAACTCTGAGGTTCAATCTGTTGTAAAACTTCTGAAAATCAAAGTGGAGCGCATGAACAGTCGAGGAAAAACGTTACACAAGAATAGTTTGGTCCTTCCTCTCTGTACCGTTACCATCCGCTGCATTCTACAACATATAAATATATAAAACTATAAAAACTGCTTTCTACTTTTGCTACGTTTTTAAAAAATGTAATCTATACTCATATCACTGACATGTAGCAGGTGGTCTCTGTCACATTTTAAGATTATAATACATTAGGAAATACAAAAAACACAATATGTGACACAGTCAGACACCTCAGGTAGATAAAGGTGTGCTGTACCGGTGACTCATAAATCTAAAACTATTTTTAATGATTAGTTTCAGTTTAATTTCAGCTCAGCGGAACAATAAGATCGAAAGCTTCTGAGTTTATTCTTGGTTAAAAACAGGGAGCGTTCACGTGCACCAGACTGGGGCGTTCATCAGTCAGGTAACCACCTGACATGTTTTCAAAAGCGCCGCCATGAAGACTGTGAGCATGACTGTCAGCAGGCTTGGGATGACCGACCTTTTCACAAGTGCTTCATATTGTAAGGTAGAGACCCTACCGCAATAATAAAATCAAACGACCCACTTTGATCAAAGTCAGGCCAAACTGTGGTACCAAACACACTGCTAAAAAGTACAAGAACACTTTAATCAGACTACAGCGTTGAGTCTGAACTATTCAGGTAAGTATTAGAAGGAGA
>NW_005187919.1:157319-159804 GCF_000239375.1 Pundamilia nyererei
TCTTTGTAAGGAGGAACAGGAGGAGCGTCCTCAGAGCTACAGACCTCCAGCAGGACACTGGTGTGAATGTCTCTGACCAAACAATCAGAAACAGACTAACGAGGGGGGTCTGAGGCCCCGACGTCCTCTAGTGGACCCTGTGCTCACTGCCCGGCACCGTGGAGCCCGACAGGCATTAGCCATAGAATACCATAATTGGCAGGTCCACCAATGGTGCCCAAACTTTCCACAGACGAGAGCAGGTTCACTCTGAGCACATGTGACAGATGTGAAGGTGAAGTTGTGGAGAACGTTGTAACATCGTTTGTGGGGGGTCACTGATGGTCTGGGGAGGCATATCCACAGAGGGCTGCACAGACCTTTACAGGCAGCGGCACACTGACTGTCACTGGGTATCAGGATGAAATCTATTGACCAGGTCATAGGTGACCCGTCTGAGGTTAGGGTTTGGGCTCAGCTAACCTACCACTCATTATTCACCTGCTTGAAACACTCAGATTTAGATCTATCAGACTAGATCAGGATGAGTCGTCCTTTGTCCACAGTAGGACACCCACAGCAGAATAAAAGTGGTTTTCTTCTTCTGAACCTCTGAACTGTGATGTTCTGCTCAAATTGCGCAGGAAGCGGTCGGTGTGAAACCGGCTGAATTTGCCTGTGATAGCTTATTTAAAACAAGAAAACGTTGATAACTGAAAAGTGCAGAAATTTCGACTCGTGCTGAGCCTGGCCTGTTGTTTTAGTGGGCCCATCTTCATCAGCACGTCAGTGACGTGTCGCCACAGCTGCATGTTTGCAAAATTAGTGGTGCAGTTTGAGCCAAGGCCAGAATCTGTAGGTCTGAGCAGGTTTAGCGTGAGACACATGACTGCTTACTGACAGCTCTTTGTTGACGTCACGTCAACTCCAAGCTGCCCAGCCGTGATGCAGCGAGGCAACAACTAACCAGGCTTCACATGAGGACTGCTGCATCTGTGAGGTTGTCCTCTGAAGCTGGACAGATACACAAAGGGCCTCAGGTAGAGTCAAACCCAGGCACTCGGGGCTTCTGGTCACCTGCTCACCCTGTGCTATTAAAGCAACGAGATAGCTCACTCTGAAAACTGAAACAATTCCAGACGGTAAGTGCTCAGGAGACAGAGGCTGTTACACTGAACCACACAGACGCAAAACAAAACAAATCCGAACCTTCCCGTCAATCACTGAACTCGTTAGTCCGTCACATGGAGCGACGAAGGCGGATTTGTGCTGAGAAGGTATAAAAAGGCTGCAGAGGTGACTGTGTTGTCACAGGTGAACAGGTGAGCTGCAGTGTTTGTTAGATCAGACACAACAACTGTGCACATGACATATTTGGGACATTTGTACTTTGTGAGCTATGTTAAATGTAACCACGCCTCCTCTGTCTTATTTCATTCTTGGAGCTTTTATGAATGTTGGAAGTTTAAAATTCTTCTATTTCTCATTAACTGTAATATTATACATCCTGATCATTGCTGCCAACACGTCTCTGATTGTGGTTATCTGTGTGAACAGAAGCTTACATGAACCTATGTACATGTATCTGTGCAGCCTGTTTGTGAATGAGCTGTATGGTAGTACAGGGCTGTTTCCGTCCCTCCTGGTTCAGATCCTCTCTGATGTTCACACTGTTTCTACTCCTCTCTGCTTCCTGCAGATCTTCTGCATTCACACTTATGGAAGCATTGAAGTTTCAAACTTAGCCGTCATGTCTTATGACAGATACCTCGCTATTTGTTGTCCTCTACAATATAACACCCAAATGACATCTAACAATACAGCTGTTCTGATTATGGTGATGTGGGCGTACTCTTTAGCGAAATTTCTTATTGCTTTGTCCTTAAACCTGCGTCTCAGGCTGTGTGGAAACGTCTTAAACAGTTTGTATTGTCAGAATTACCTGGTGGTTATGCTGGCTTGTTCTAGCACAAAGGTGAATAATGTTTATGGGATTTTTGACATTATTATGACCATCATAGTCCCCACACTTATCATCTTGTTTTCTTACATGAAAATCCTCAAAGTGTGTTTTTATGGATCCAAACAGACGAGACAAAAAAGCCTGACCACCTGCACGCCTCAGCTGGTGTCTCTCTTGAATTTTTCTTTTGGTTGTTGCTTTGAAATATTTCAGAGTAGGTTTGATACGACGGGTTTACCTGCCGCTCTGAGAATCTTCCTGTCTCTGTATTTTCTCATGATGCAGCCGCTCATGAATCCGATCTTGTATGGAACGCAGATGTCAAAGATCAGAGGCGTTTATGAACATGTGCTGTCCTCTATAATGTCATGTGGGTGTAGTAAAGTTTCACAGAGTGATTGACAGCAGCTGACCTTGAAATGTGTTTGTTAAATTATGAGAAAGTGTCTTCCTGTGGAGATGAATTAATGTTTAGCTGATTTGTATTTAACAAAACAGAAGAGAAGCACCAGAGAGAACCTGTGTGCCACAGAAATATACGCT
>NW_005187919.1:177005-178860 GCF_000239375.1 Pundamilia nyererei
CCAACACGTCTCTGATTGTGGTTATCTGTGTGAACAGAAGCTTACATGAACCTATGTACATGTTTCTGTGCAGCCTGTTTGTGTATTTTCAGATATATATAATTGTTTATAGAAATTTTCCATTAATTTAACCAGTTTATTATTTTCATATTGATTCTGACCTCTTTCATCTTTTAGTGACGTGAGATTCTAGTTTCCCAGCAGCCAAACGTGCCGATAACCGTCCAGGTTTATCTGCCAGCTCAAACAGCCTTAGCATAGAATATACTGGCCTCTGCTTTTTCAGTCACAAATTGATTCAGAGCTGATCTAGTGGCTTCAAATTTTTTTCAGTACGTCAGGTGAAAAATGTATTTTGAGGGAGTGCTCTAGATCTGCTCATTTTTTTTCCAGGTCCATTTGATGTTTTAAAGATTCTTTCTTTTTCGCTATACTGTATGAAATTATAGCGCCACGTAAGTATGCCTTCATTGTCTCCCAAAGGACAAAAGGATTTGTGTTTATTATCATTTGTCCGTAAAAAAAGATCCACTTGTTCTTTTATATAACTCCGAAACATAGAATTATTTAAAAGTGATGGATTTAATCACCAACTACGTAGAGTTGGGTGAGCTTCAGGAGGTGAAATCTTTAAATGAACATCTGCAGGGAGAGTATACGCGTACCAGTATCACAAATACTAACTCTGTTGACCTCCCTCGAGACAAGGAAATAATCAATACGGGAAAAACTCTTATGTGGATTAGAATAAAAAGTATAATCTTTTTCACCTGGATGAAGAGTTCTCCAAACGTCTATCAGCTGCAAGTCAGAACACAGTCCCTTGATAGCTTCTTGCTTTTTGGATACTGAGCTGTTGGGTGGTGGATTTTGATCCATTTCTGGGTCTATGCTACAATTAAAATCTTCTGCCAGAACAGTAAATGTTGTCAAATTGACAGATATTTCTTTTATAAGTTCTGAGTAAAAATTTTCCAGATATACATTCGGAGCATAAATACAGCCTATCAGAACAGATTCCCCATATAAACGTCCTAATGACAAATCTACCCTGATCAACTTTAATACACTTTGTAAGAACAAATGGGGTATTTTTATGAATTAAAATTGCAACCCCTCTCTTACTTGATGAAAAAGAAGAAAAGCACACCTGCCCCACCCATTCTCTCTTTAGTTTTAGGTGTTCCACATCTGAGAGGTGAGTTTCTTGCAGGAGAGCAATGTTAGTTTTCTCCTTCTTAAACCAGGTCAAAATCTTCTTACGTTTAATAACATTGTTTATCCCTTTAACATTCAGGGAAACATACTTTAGATCACTCATTGCAGGATCAGTTTACTTAGATTATGTATTGTGGTAGCGACAACAGAAGTATCAACCTTGTAGTTCAACTTATGAAACAGATTATGCTCAGATCTGCTCAAACACCAACAAAATATAGACAAAAATCTGGGTACTGAAAAATAATATTCCTGCAATAAACATTTATATCCCATATAACATTTCAAAAGGTGATTGTCTTTATTGTTATGATATGGTTGTACTCATCTACTATTACTATATGTTTAAGCCTCCATCTGACTCTGTGGGAGCATCATAAACAGTTTGTACTGTGATAACTACCCTACTGTACAGGTAGCTTGTTCTGGCACTGAAGTTATCTATCTATCTACCTACCTACCTACACACATACATACATGTACACATCGCATGATTTTGTGTCTTTATGTCTTTAAGACATTCCTGCAGTTTAACTCATTGGTGTGTGTTATCTGGCTTCATGGACAGATAGAGCTGGGTG
Organism: Pundamilia nyererei; assembly: GCF_000239375.1. NCBI lineage: Eukaryota > Metazoa > Chordata > Actinopteri > Cichliformes > Cichlidae > Pundamilia > Pundamilia nyererei. The sequence continues at coordinate 178,805 of NW_005187919.1, forward strand.
TCATCTGCATAGCAGTGTAAATGTATGCTATGTCTTCTAATGATGCTGCCTAAGGG
>NW_005187919.1:179936-183934 GCF_000239375.1 Pundamilia nyererei
TAGCTTTTTTCTCTAATGGTTTGCACTTCTTACACTGTACGGTAATACTTTTAATAACGATGCTTTTTTTAATCCTTGAAGAAATCATATATTTGTATGTGTGTTTTTTTTCTGACAGAAAATTTTAATGTAGAAACAAATGGGCACACACTGTCCTTTTATTTTATCATTTAAACATCAAAATTCATCTTTTGGTTCAAACACTGTATTTTTAAAACTCCACACAGGATTATCGCAGTTTTCTAGTTTACCTTCACATCATATTTTAATATCAGAATAGTAACAGACATCTATTACAGTAAAGTGTGTGCTGTACTGATGGCTTGGCCTGACATGCGTTAATGATGCTCTTATGGGAACTATTATGGGAAATATAAAGCAGCAGATGTTGCTGAAGCCTCAGTGCAGAAATTGGCTGCAGAAACATGTTCAGAGTACTGGAGGCAGGCATGAGAGTAAATGTTGGACTATTTCTGCTCGTGAGTGTTTCACTTTAACCTGAACATTTTAAACCCAGCAAAGCAGCATTTGTCAGAAGGATGAGTGTGTGATGAGACATGAGAAGCAAACCTGTTTCTAGTTTTCAAACATTTGCTTTTTCACTTAAAGCAAGAACAATGGTGAACTCAACTGTGCCTTACTTTATCCTCAGCACATATATATATGTAGGAAGTTTGAAATACTTGTTCTTTGTGTTAATTGCGCTGTTATACTTTAGTATAGTTTTTGTGAACACGTCTCTGATTGTGGTTATCTGTGTGAACAGAAGCTTACATGAACCTATGTACATGTTTCTGTGCAGCCTGTTTGTGAATGAGCTGTATGGTAGTACAGGGCTGTTTCCGTCCCTCCTGCTTCAGATCCTCTCCGATGTTCACACTGTTTCTGCTCCTCTCTGCTTCCTGCAGATCTTCTGTCTCTACACGTATGGACACATAGAGTTTTGTAATTTAGCCGTCATGTCTTATGACCGATATCTCGCTGTCTGTTATCCCCTGCACTACAAATCACATATGACGGATAACAAAGTAGTTATCTTCATTGTTGTCATATGGTTGTACTCTTTTGTGAAATTCACGATCACGTTGTGTTTAACCCTCCGTCTGACGTGGTGTGGGAAAATCATAAATGGGCTGTATTGCCATAACTACCTAGTTGTAAAGTTGGCCTGTTCAGACACCAACCTGAATAATCTTTTTGGGCTTTTTGGTATTGTCATCACTGTTTTAGTTCCTCTGCTTCCAATCTTCTACTCCTACATGAAAATACTCAAAGTGTGTTTTTCTGGGTCCAGACAGATGAGACGTAAAGCCGTCAGTACCTGTGCGCCTCACCTGGCCTCCCTCCTAAACTTTTCTTTTGGGTGTTTATTTGAAATACTCCAGAGCAGGTTTGATACGACCAGTGTACCCAGTGCTCTGCGAATCTTTCTGTCTCTGTATTTCCTCATCATTCAACCGCTTTTAAATCCGATCATGTATGGGACACAAATGTCTAAAATAAGACATGTGTTGTGCTATAAAATGTCGCTGTGATTCTTACACATGTAGGATGTTTAAATTCAACTTTGAAGTCCTAAACTTTTCTTTTGGATGTTTGGAAAAACTTCTGAGCAGACTTCACATGACAAGTGCATCCAGTGTGTTTTGAATCACTCTGTACTTCTGATCATGTATACAAATGCCCAGCATCTAAAAACAATATGATCAAGTCTCCTTCCTCTAAAATATAAGCCATCCGTGTAGCTGTGATTTTTCATATATGTGTAAGATGTTCAGTATAATACATAACCACGCCACCGTCATATCAGTTTCATGTTAATAAAGTTTTTTTTATCTTGATGTTAAAGAGTTGTTTTTATGAAGTGAACTTATATAAACCTCACAAAAAGACAAGCATTAGGTAAAAACATAAGCCAGAGAGAAATCCTTTCTGTTGTAGTTGCTGTCACTGAATTATGGTAAAACAAAAATAGATAAATCAGAACAACAGAAATAAACACTGTTTGAAAAAGATTACTTTGCTGTGGTTATCTTAATTAAACACTTTGCTAAAATATCACACGTGGCTTCCTTTTTTGTCCTTCCCACGAGCTGGGACTTTGTTGAAGGGGTTATTTCTGGTTTCATTTGTTAGGCTATCCCCTCTCTGTGCCTTCTCCAATTTTGGTGATTAAACACTGTCAGGTGCAGGTGTAGCTCAGTTGGATGAGCTTGTAGTCATAAATCACATGACTGGCAGCGGCTGTTCGGGGTTTGAGTACGACCCATGGCTCGTTTTTAGAAAAAGATTTTTGAACTCAATTTCCATCTGGGATTAATAAAGTTTCTCTGATTCTGATTGCTGGACACCCAAACAAAACATGCAATAAGAGGCTCTAATGTCAGCGTCCTGTTAATGTTGGTGGCGTCAGTTACACAATGGACCCAAAGCCAACACAACAGAGCCAGCAGTGCACAGGCAGGAATGCATTTCTTACTTGGAAAATCCGACAACAATTCATAATAAAAATGGGAAACTTCATTATCTTCAATGTACTATTGCTGTGTCATCTTTATTACTATTAATGAAAGATATTCAGCACCGAGCTAACAATGTTAGCTGGCGTTAGATGAGGTTAGTTAATTCAATTCAATTCAATTTTATTAATACAGCGCCGGGTCGTGGGGGCAGCAGCCCAAGCAGAGAAGCCCAGATCTCCACTCAGACACACTCAGCTGTCGCTTCACCACAGCAGACCAGTACAGCATCTGCATCACTGCAGCTGCAGCCCCAATCTGTCTGTCGATCTCCCGCTCCCTTCTCCCTTCACTCGTGAACAAGACCCTGAGATACTTAAACTCCTCCACTTGGGGCAGGGTCTCGTCCCTGACCCGGAGTGGGCACTCCACCCTTTTTCCGGCTGAGGACCATGGCCTCAGATTTGGAGATGCTGATTCTCATTCCCACCATTTCACACTCGGCTGTGAACCGTCCCAAGACGAGCTGCAGGCCATCACCTGATGAAGCCAACAGAACCACATCATCTGTGAAAAGCAGAGATGAGATCCTGAGAAAGCCCTCCACATCTTGGCTGCGCCTAGAAATTCTGTCCATAAAAATTATGAACAGAATCGGTGACAAAGGGCAGCCCTGGCAGACCCCATCAACACCAGGAACGAGTCTGAATAATTGCCGGCTATGCGGACCAAGCTCTTGCAACGGTTGTATAAGGACTGAATGGCCTGTAGCAATGGGCAGACACCCCATACTCCCGGAGCACCACCCACAGGACCCCCCGAGGGACACGGTCGAATGCCTTCTCCAAGTCCAAAAAACACATGTTGTTCTGTTTGGGTAAACTCCCATGCACCCTCAAGTATCCTTGATAAGATAAAGAGCTGGTCCAGTGTTCCGCGACCAGGACGAAAACCGCATTGTTCCTCCTGTATCCGAGGTTCGACTAAAGAAACTCTCCTCTTCAGCACCCTGGCATAGACTGAGGAGTGTGATTCCCCTGTAGTTGGAACACACCCTCCGGTCCCCTTTCTTAAAGATGGGGACCAGTCCACAGGTACTGCCCCTGATCTCCACGCAACATTGCAGAGGCGTGTCAACCAGGACAGCCCTACAATGTCCAGAGCCTTTAGGAACTCGGGTCAGACCTCATCCACCCCAGGGGCTCTGCCACCAAAGAGTTGTTTAACTGCCTCAGTGGCCTCGCCCCCAGAGATTGGCGGGTCATCCCCTCATCCCCAGACTCTGCTTCTGCCATGGAAAACGTGCCAGTGGGATTGAGGAGGTCCTTGAAGTATTCCTTCCACCGCCTGACAATTTTCTCAGTCCAAGTCAGCAGCACTCCACCCACACTATACACAGTGCAGGTAGAGCACCTCTTTCCCCTCCTGAGTCGCCTGACGGTCTGCCAGAATCTCTTCAAGACAGTCTGAAAGTCTTTTTCCATGGCCTCTCTGAAGTCCTCCCACAACTGAGTTTTTGCTTTCGCCACAGCCCGCACC
>NW_005187920.1:0-1850 GCF_000239375.1 Pundamilia nyererei
GCTGGGCTTTTTTCACTGTTGTTGTGGTGTTGAGAGTCCAGCACAGGTCTGATGAAACCTGCAGTCCCAGGAATCTGTGGCTGTTTGCCTTCTCCACCTCTGTCCCTTTCACGATAAGAGGTTGCAGGGGAGGGAGTTCCTCCTAGAGTCCAGTATTAATTCCTTGGTCTTGCCATGTTGAGGATGAGGTCGCTTTTCACACCATAGACAAGAACATTGTCTACTCCCCCCTTGATGAGCCCCAGGATGGTGGTGTCCTCAGTGTATTGGAGTTTTCCTGGGTGGAGACACAGTCATGGGTGTACAGGGTGAAGAGTTTGGGGCTGAGGCAGCAGCCCTGTGGAGATCCAGTGCTGACGGTGAGCTCAGCAGACACGTGTCCTCCCATTCTCACCACCTGTTGTCTGTCTGTCAAAAAGTCTGGAATCCAGTTATGGGTGGGTGTTGGGATGGTGAGGTATATCAGCTTGCCTGGGCGGATGGTGTTGAAAGCAGAGCTGTAGTCCAGGAAGAGCATCCTGACATATGTTCTGCTGCTTTCCAGGTGTTGCAGAGTGTGGTGCAGGGCTAATGCTGTTGCACCATCCACTGATCAATTGGGGCTGAATGCAAACTGGAAGGGGTCTATAGTTTCAGGGACAATGTGATTTGAGTCCCTCAAAGGAAGAATTCTGTATCTGTAAATGGATCATGGACTTTCTGACCAACAGACCCCTATTTGTTAGGTCAGGGCATAACAGCTCTACCACCATCACACTCACACTGGCGCTCCACAGGGCTGTGTGCTGAGTCCGTTCCTCTATGAATGCAGACCTAGGTATTGATTCAACTCCATCATCAAGTCTGTAGATGACACCACGGTGACTGTCTCATCAGGGACAATGATGAGTCTGCTACAGGGAAGAGGTAAAGCACCTAGCTGTGTGGTGCTGACAGTAACCTGCTCCTGAGTACCAGCAAACCAAAGAGCTCATTGTGAACTTCAGGAGGAAGAAAACAAACACCCATGTCCCCATCTACATAAATGGCACAGCTGTTGAACGGGTCTCCAGCTTCAAGGTCTTGGGGACCCACATCTCTGAGAATCTGACCTGGTCAACTAAGACCTCCAGCCTGACCATCAGCGCTTCTTTTTCTTCAGGACACTGAAGAAGAACCACCTGTCTACTGACATACTGGTTAACTTCTACCACTGTGCGATACAGAGCATCCTGACCAACTGTGCCGCAGTTTGGTATGGAAATTGCTATGTTGCTGACCACAAGGCACTGCAGCGGGTGGTGAAAAGACATCACAGGGACTCCACTTCCTGCCATTGTGGATGTCCACAAGAAGAGATGTCTATGCCGAGCACACATCATTCTCAGGGACTCCTCTCATTCTGCCAATAAACCCCTCCAGCTCCTCCCCTCCAGGAGGCGCTACAGGAGCCTTCAGACTAAAACCAGCAGGTTTAGGAACAGCTTCTTCCCCACAGCTGTCACTCTACTGAACTCAGTCCCCTGCTGAACCTTTCCATCCACACTCACTGTCCATCCACACACCCCTATCCCTCCCAGTGACAATGATCATGACTGTCATTCATTCTCAACATTCACCATGTGCACACACTGGTTACTGCTATAGTTTAGGACACTGACATAGTATGGTCTCTGTTATAGTGCGTACACTGTTATCTATTATAGTCTGCTCAGAGAGCTACGCTTACACTGCGTTAGATGTATTCATAGCACTCTGTAGATCTGTTTACCTCACACCTCTACATCTGTATATATTTAGCAAATCTGCATATTTGTTCATAGTACATCTGTTTATCTGCCCATCTGTATAGCAGTATAGAACATCTGTAT
>NW_005187920.1:37120-38913 GCF_000239375.1 Pundamilia nyererei
CAGAATGTGCACCTGCGCACTCTGATAACCACGTGGCCGCTGTTTTAAGGCACAATCTGCAGTTTCTGAGTGTGGAAAAGAATCCGGTCTAATGTATTACGACAGTCTGCAGACTACAGAGTGAATTAAACCCTGTTTATTATTGCTGCTGTTACTTTGACATTTATCTTTGTGTTAAGTATGTATGGCAGTCTTCCTGGACTCACATGTAAGAATGAGAATAGTTTTATTGATCACAGGGGGAAGTTTATGAACATGAACATGTGCTGTATGCTTTCACTTAAACTTTTAATCACATTAATCGTGATGACGGCGTTAACGTTAACAGCCCGACAGCAAACGCACAAAAATGATGACACAGACTTGTAATTTGCACCGACGTGTTTTCTAAATTCGCAGCACTTGTTGACAGACACGTGACGTCCACACAGCGACATTTTAGTCTAAAAACATATTAAAGGTGGATTCTCGTATTCACGAGTCCGCGGCGTCCTTGAACACACCGGGCCGTTTTTAACCCGCACTTCAAACTTTCAAACGTAAATTAAAACCAACGAAAAATGAAAAGTGAGCAATAAGCTTATACCGAGGTAAACAGGGCGGTGTCAGGAAGACACACAACTGACCTGAACACTCAACATCCCGCGAATGTGACAAAGTTTCAGCCCATTAGGAAGCAGGAACAAAAGAGACTGAAGATAATCCGGGTTTGACCAGAATCACGTCCCACAAGAAACAAACAACTTTCCTCCAACTTTTTCCTTCTTCTTCCTGCTCTTCTTCTTCTTCTTCTTCCTCTTCCTCTTCTAAATGTTATTGGCGGTTGGCAAACAACAGAATGGTGCAATACCGCCACCAACTGGTGGAGTGTGGTCCAGACCGTCACTTCAGGATTAGATGCTATCATATAAATGTGTTTGTCTAAGAAATCTAATATTACCTGATGATCTTTACTTCGTGAATTGTTTCTAAGTAAAGCATTTAACTCTAGCTTCACTTTAATTGAGGTTTTGAATCAGTCTTCTTTCTTCCACATGGTCTTGACACTGTAACATAACATGCAATGTTACAGTGTTTCCCTAAACTGCAGTGTGCTGTTTAACCCAGTGTGATCACATCTGACATGTGTTTGTTTCTTCTCTCCTCCTCCTGTCTCCTTCTCATTTCTCCAGTTTTCTTTTGGATTAAAAACACTGTCATTTCCTTTCTTTCTCATGAATTAGACATTTATGGCACACTGCAAACTGCATTAAATGCATGCCTGTGACGCTTTGCTATAGCTATATAAGTGGGATTTGTTATTCGAACGAGTGTTGATCGGCTACAAGCTGTGAGCGCAGTGCAGTGTAAAACTCTTCCTTCAGTCCTCACGCTGAGTGTTTAGAGGCGAGCACACTTGTTAGTCTTCAGTAATGAACTGAATTGATCTCCTTTCTCTCAGCACATAGTAAGTCACTCTCTCTGCAACATCTACAACAAATAAAAGTGAAATATCTGTGAAAATGCAGCTTTTAATGAAACTGTTAGATTAATGCTTGCATGTTACATTGTGGTATCATCTTCTATTATGATCTGGCAGTAAATAATATGTTGTGTTTATTGCGCATTGCACAGGCCAGCTGTTACACACAAATTTCAGGGTGGTGTGGAACGGTTTTACTGATGCACCGCTCCTCCGGATCAATCTGAGTCCTAATCTTCAGAAGCCTTTAACCTCACCTCTGCTGTTAATAACGAGCCTGAGGGCTTTGGTAGCTAGTATAAGATCCACATTGGCTTTAGAAATCTTTCCC
>NW_005187920.1:39531-41330 GCF_000239375.1 Pundamilia nyererei
GGCTCTCTCCGTGGAATATGAGACAGTCTCGGTGAACAGCAGCTGCTCGGCTGTTTCCGTGTTCGTTACTTTTTTCCTGAACTTTGTGTGAGTGGACCGTCTCCGTGTGAAGCTCCGTGTTCAGGTAACGCAAGGCGTGTGTAATGTTTGTGATGTTTCCCTGTGTGCAGCTTAGTTCACGGTGACGGACTCGCAGCTCAGACGGCGAATACGGCACCACAACGAGGCCGTGTTCGCCATATTGTGTTAGTTTGTGCGATCACGTTTGGCACAACACCAGAATGTAGACACTCTGAGCTCCGGACGGAACTTTATCTTCACGGTGCTGCCAGAGGGAGAGACGCACTCAATCATTACTTGTTATAAACAGGACTGTTTTGGATTACACACAACGACCTGTGAGTAAAAATACTGCGTCACACTCGCTGTTCTCCTCTAACAGGAAGTCATCGTCTGTAAGGACGGTTGTTACGACACTTGTAACGTTTGTAACTCGGACAGACCGAGTAAGACTGATAAATATAATATAAAATGTAATAATCATATAAAACTGGGAATAGAACTTTTCAAGAGTGGGATCAATAAACAGATATGATAACGGCACAGATATCAGTAAAACCTTTAAATAGAAGCAGATCAGCTGGTTGCAGCTTCCTCTGCCTCACACTGCTGTCTGACTGCATGCAGCTGACACTGAGAGGAAGCAGGAAAGAAGCAGCTGATATTTGGAAAGCAGGGTTTCAGCTGATGTGCACATGAATGATTTGTGTTTCCTCTGCAGGTAGAAAGTGTGTGTGAGCAGCATGGATCAGTGTGAGGACACAGAGGAAGGAGTCCCTCCCTCTAAAAGCACTCTGTGTGGGGAACATGAGAGCCAGACCAAAGCTCAGAGGTGAGACGACCATCTCTAACTGTCCATGACTCTTCTCCATGTCACAGCTCAGCACTCACATCACACTCAAAGCTCCAATAAACACATGCTGGATCCATCCTGTAGTGTGTGGGAACATATAACGCAGTGAAACATGCAGGTGTGACAAACACAGCCAGGCTCCACAGAACATGAGAGGACAGTTTAGAGGTTTGATCTGGTTGTGAAATAAATCATTCAACCACAAATCAAAGCTGTAAATAATGAACCCCTTCTTCTTCTTCTTCTTCTTCTTCTTCTTCTATCCTGGTTATTTTTCTAGCATCAAACATCAACAAATACATCACAAGTCGACCAAACAAGTGGCTCAAAGAGCAAATTTTAAAAAATAACGATAATTCTTAAAATTTTCTTAATATAACTTTTTCTTCTGAGTAATACATGCTGGAGGCTGGTGATGCCTGCAGGGGAAGGAAAAAAGGCTAAAGTATATAAATACTCATTATTTCATTTATTAGCAATTTTACATGAATCATAACACAAATGAGTTTTAGAATGAAAGAAATGTATATTTACTAATGTAACACCAGCTGTCATAGTCATCTCACTCATAAGGTAAGGTAAAGATGTTCAGTATTAGAGAGAGGCGCCAATGATAATCGTCTGTGAGCAGCTCTTGGTGAAAGTGGGGAGGAAGAACATGAAGAGACCTCCTACGGGTCAGATGTCTGTGGAGAGAGAATCTTCTGTGAACAATGATCTAACATGGTTTTCTCTCCATGTCTGCCAGAGTCAGTGGGAGAACCTGTTGGCCTCATGTCCTCCAGAGGTTTTCTGAATCCAGCTGTGTGTCTCTGAGGAGTAATCAGTCCATAGAGCCTCCGCTGTTCTTTGCTCCAGACATGTAAGCTGGAACTGAGTCCTTAAT
>NW_005187920.1:42195-43464 GCF_000239375.1 Pundamilia nyererei
TTCTTGGTGGTCTACTTCTTTATCTGGCAGACATGACAGACCAGGCTGCTGTGAGCCTGATCACAGCTGTGTGTCTCTGAAGAGTGATACCTCCATGGAGCCACCGCTATTCTTCAAGAAACCAGCATCAACCTTTAGAGCAGGAAAACCAAAGCGGTGAGCTCTCCTGGAACGTCCATTAGAGCTGTCGCTATAATTACCTGGTTCCCTGTACTCGGGTTTAAGCTGATATTTAGACCTAAAATGGTTGTAAAGATTAATGTGAGTGTTAGTGGGACGTAGCCGTGAGACCTGAAATCCGATTTTGGAAGTTCGGTTTAACTAAGAGACTCACAAGTAACCGACACCAAAACAATGCTCAGAGGTGGTTAAAGCTCTGAGGCAGAACTACAGAAGGCCTTTTATGCATCTCGGTCTACTCTCAGGGTTCTGGATTGTTTTTAACATTTAATGGTTATTCATTTTTAAACTGTATACATCTATGATCTAATTTTCTCTGGGATGGCTCATTGTGTGCTTACCAGGATCTGTCAAAGAACTGTCTCCAAACAGACACGTAGCTGTGAGTCTGTGAAGAGTGATGTATCCATGGAGCCGCCGCTATTTTTCAAGAAAAACGTTATACCCTTAAAACCAGGGAAACGAAGGAGGTACGTTTTCCATCAGTACCGTCTCATTAAGTGGCTGTTTGCTCTGTACTGAGGAGTAAGTAGGTATCTACGGTATACTAAAAACACCTCAGGGTACAGAATAATCTGAAGAGCAGTGTTAGTGTAGTGTGTGTGAATGTCTGTGTGAATGGGTGAATGACTGAACGTGTAAAGCACTTTGGGGTCCTTAGGGATTAGTAAGGCGCTATACAAATCCAGGCCATGTTTACATATAATCAGGTAGAGGAACTCCGGTTTGAGCAACACAGTCACAAGTTTGTTCTTCAGATACCAAACATTACACAAAGATTCATAAAACTCAGATATAACATATGAAAAGTAGTCATGACAGCCATGATCTTCTGGCAGAACTTCTCTAAAGTATGAACATATCAGTGCGGACGGAGCATTTACAACCATTAAACATAAAGTGGTAATTAGCTGAGTAAAATTTATTATGCAAAGAACGAGATCTCTAAAACCCCAGATAAGCTTCTCAGTTTGAAACGAAACCCTTAGAGATGCCTTTAACACCAGTTTAGTAACATACTCTGGGCTGCATACTTTTAAAAACTAGTGAAATCTGAAAAATCTTTAATTTTATTAAAGGAAGAAACAT
>NW_005187920.1:57168-58157 GCF_000239375.1 Pundamilia nyererei
TGTTGTGATTTGGCGCTATATAAATAAAATTGAATTGAATTGAATTGCTCTGGTCTTTAGTTTGTTTTCATAATAAATATCTAAATAAATAAAAGACATGTTTTTCTCTTAAAGGCTAACAGTCAGTCAGAATGAGGCTGGACTCAAACACAGAAAGGTGTTTTTATCCAGATGAGCCCAGAGAAGAAACACGAGTGTTCACAGACATCAGAACCTCAGAGGTGAAACATGAGGTTGGAGTCCTCCTCAGCATTCAGAAGAGCTGCTGTGAAACCCGGAGTACTCATGACAGACTCTGATGGCAGAAACACATCATGATTCAAAAATAAAGAATATGACAAACATGGAGCTCCTGATCCTCCTGCATGAGAACAAGCTGACATGAGCGCTGTGTCTGAGTGTCTCCCTTTCACAGTGAGAATAACAGAGCTGCTGATCTGAGCTCACAGTCATTAAACTGGCCTGAGGTCAGCTGCTAGGACATCTCTGTGCTCCTTACATATGAATATAAACCATGTGACCTCACCTCAGTCGTGTGGATGACTGTAGTCATAGAAGAGTAGAGGTGTAGCAGGTGGTGTGAGGCTAAGGAGGAAGAGGTGTATTCTAGTCAGTGCAGTACTTAGAGGCTCCACCAGAGGGCTCTGTTAAGTCCTTATTGTAATACAGTTACTGTGTGCAGTTATACCTGATACAACATCTGCACTTATTTAAATCATACGCGTAAATGCTGTCAGTAAATGATTGATTCCTATTTATTCTACTTCCTGTTGACTAGTTTTATTAAAATGAAACATTTAAGCACAGCTGATCGAGTGACTGGACGTAAACAGGTAATGGATTTCATGTAACAGGTTCACACCTGAATCTGGGCCTGTGGTGCCAAAGTGTTCAGACCTGGTGAATGACCTGCAGAGAGCTGGGACCAAAGTAACAAAGGTCACCATCAGTAACACACTACAACGGCAGGGAATCAAATCCGGCAGTGC
>NW_005187920.1:58995-74487 GCF_000239375.1 Pundamilia nyererei
ACTGACCTCTGTCATCATTTTAGGTGGGGGAACTTGCACAATCGGTGGCTGACTAAATACTTTTTTGCCCCACTGTATCTTGGCAGCATCATCTCGAACGACGGGGTCTCTGATCGGGATGTCGACGCCAGAGTAGTGAAGGCGGTTGTGTCCTGCGACGTCTCCAACCTATTTGGAACTCGACCTCCCTGAATGTTAGGGTCAAGATCAGACTATTGAACTCTATCGTCTTTCCTACTGCACTATACGCTAGTGAAACCTGGCGCTCAAGAAGTTCAATTACTCAACACCTGAACGTGCTTCAACAACGTGGCCTGCGGCGAATACTGAGAATTTCCTACCGGGACCGAATAACAAATGAGGAGGTCCTACGAAGAGCAGGCACCCGCCCGTTAGCCAATGTTGTTGCAGAAAGGCGCTTCCGCTTTGCGGGCCATATTTTATGCCTACCCCCGCATTGCCCAGCTAAGATTGCCATTACATGGTGTCTACGCACTGGCAAGCGAAAGCAAGGCCGACCAAAGACCACATGGCATTGAACATTCATGGACGATCTGAAAACTGCCGACATTGCCTGGGACGAAGCTGATGCAGTCGCTGCTGACCGACATCAATGGAGATCACTAGCTGCCCGATGCGCCACCCGGCATAGGAGGAACTAAGTGCTAAGTAAGTGTGTCTTTGCCCTCTGTGTCCATCTGTGGGTGTGTGTCCTTCTGCCTTGTTTCCCCTCCTTGAGAATTGATGTGTAAACTCAGAGATATATACTCCAAAAGACAGAAGGTTGTTTCAAAAGAATTTTTGTGTAATTTTTTAAAGTTTTATTGACATAAATACATCTGACATCACTTCCTTAATGTTTTTCACACAACATTTTATTAAATGTGAAGTTGAAATTATAACAGTGATTCTAATATTTCTATATTAAAAATAAATTTAATGTCTGTCACCAAATTCCACAAGTTTCTTCACCAGGACCCTTTGTGATAGTTTAATTTTTATAGAAGCTGAAGTGATACACAATATGTATTTAGTTATTTCTAAGAAAATTAGAAACGGTTACCACCATACAACACCATATTCTTATTCAAAATGTCTCTGAAAACACAATGCAAGTTTAAAATGTTTAATGCAGCCTTTGCTATGTATATAGTCACATGCATTATGATATCTCAATACAATCAGATTCTACTTAGAACTGCATTCAAAACTATTGAGCCAATATTTTCAGCTTATATGGCTGAAACATTTTCAAAGGATGAGCTTCCAACAATGAGTGAAACAGTAAGAGCATGTAGAGAGTTTGGAAACATCCCATTGAGAAAGAGAAATCAAACATTTGGATTCATTTTAATGAGCTCAGACTTGTTGAAAATGCAGAGGAGCTGGTTGTGAACTGAGCTTCAGAGAAACACACCATACTGATACTCACTGTGAAGCTTTGAGTAGAAAAAGACAGAAAAACAACACGTGGATCCTGTAATAATGGGAGCTTCCATCTTTAAAGGACTGAAGAGGAAGAAGTTTACAAGGAATCATTTAGAACAGTTTAAAACATCAACTGATTGAATCCATGAATCTGAAAACATTTTTCTGACTGAAAGAGACAGACATGTACAGACTGAACTCTGTTCAACAGTCAGTGTTTCTCTAACAGGAGACACTCTTTACACTCAAATCAGCACAAGGACACTGACGAACGAGACCAGATAAAAAACCCAGGATAAAGTTTTAGAGTGAATGTGGTGTTGAAGGTGTGGAGGTGGATCAGAGTGTCAGAGGAGACTCTGTAGAAGGACAGAGTGCCAGCAGGACAGTCCACATACACTGCTACTCTGTTAGAGACAGAGGAGGAGGAGGAGGAGGAGGAGATGAAGGAAATAGGCGTGTTTCTGTTATTGTGCCACACAGAATGAGGACCATTATCAGTGCAGTACAGACTCCAGGACTTCTCGTTGTATCCAAACACACAGTCATCACTGTTTCCTTTCCTTCTGATTCTTCTGTAACTCACTGATATTTGGACCTCTCCTCTCCACTCGACCTCCCAGTAACAGCGACCAGTCAGACCATTTCTACACAGTAGTTGAGGTTCATAATCAAATCTGTCTGGATGATAAGGATATGACTGAACCTCGATCACACGTGTCACCTTCCTGTTGTTGTCAGACAGTTCGAGGTTTGTGTGAACTGTGTTTGTGTCGATTGTGAGTTGACAGGAATCTGATGGAGAGAACAAACACAATCCAGCTGCAGTTATTGATCCATCATCTGTTCATTGATCGACACTTTGATGATGACTCCTGACATCAGTGATGTGAATGAGTGATGTGACAGTTTGAAGATGGTTGAATGTGTGCTGCTTTGTTTTCATGAATCCCATTAAAAACACACTTACACTTCTTCAGACCTGGTGTCAACCATTGGACTCCAGCAGGCTCCACCCTGAAAGGAGGAGGGGGGTCAGAGCAGCACAGTCTCTTTCAGCATGCACACATGGACATTACATGGCTCTCATACATATAATGTTAGACAATGATAAAGGAACAGTCCAACATTTTCAGAAATACACTTCAATCCATACGTGGATCAAACTGCTGATGATTTGGACTGATCCTGGGTCTGTCAGTCCTTTGAAGCAGTTGGTGGAGTGGTTGTTGGAGCAATGAAATCTGAGTTGACATTAGGGCTGCCACGATTAGTCGACTAGTCACGATTACGTCGACTATCAAAATCGTCGACGACTGATTTAATAGTCGATGCGTCGTTTGAAGCTTTGTAAGATCACAAAAGACGCAGGAATAAGTAGCAGGATTTAAGAGTGTAATAACGGACTGAAACAGAAGATGGCAGCACTGCATGTACAAGGATGCCAGCAGCCATTAGACCCCGAAGAAGAAGAAGAAGCTGTGTCCCAGAATTCATAGCGCGGCCCAGCTCAGTTTCCAACAATGGCGGCAGCTAATTAGTTTTAATATTACTCTTATTATTCTTTCTGGGTCACAAAATAAACGTTTAACATATTTTCAGGCGAGAATGTAGCTGTATATCTGCTCAGTTTATCAAGACACCGCATATTTTCAAAAGCGCTCCGATGTTTTCGGAGATGTCTGTTACCCACTAGCTCGATAGCGAGCCGGGGGCAAGGTCACTAGAGCCGTGAGAGCACCGGACTCCCGGCAAATCGTTTTCAAACCCACTGTCATCTTTCGCTACTCAGGTTAAACGTACACAAGTCACTTAGATAACTTCAAAATGTTACTGTTTGGCTTTTTTTTTTAAAGTATTTTATTTGTTCCTGAGTAAATTGGTTTGGCTGAGATTAAAGTTATAGTTTTTACACAGCTGAATAAACATTAAGCAGACAGCTGATTATCAGAAGTGTGAGATGCTCGAGAATATACTCCGGTGTCCTGTTGTAGTTTAGATAGCAAGGAGTTTATTAAACTTCACCGAAACAATCTGCAAATTTCATTAAAATTTAATAAACTATCATCTTGTACGTTTTACGTCCAATGGATGATGATCTGATTAGTCGACTAATCGCAAAAATAATCGGTGACTAGTCGACTATCAAAATAATCATTTGTGGCAGCCCTAGTTGACATCCTTTGACTGTTCTCCACTTGAAATGTTCTCCTTACTGTCAGTAAAGTGATTATTAATCCACCTCAGAATAACAAAATCCCCCAAGATTGATGTTTTTGAGTGGCTATGTCAAAGTTTAGAATTAATTCTTATTTAGATACTTTGGCATGACCATTATTGGTCATGCCAAAGTATCTCAGTTGTATATAGCATTTGTATTCTATTTTTATCTTATTGTATATTTTTATTCTATTTTATTCTACTGTATATAGTATATTATTTTATTCTATTCTGTACAGTTGTGTACTGTATTTATTCTTATCGTATTCTAATTTTTGCGTCATAACTTTTGCACTGTCCACTTCCTGCTGTGACAAAACAAATTTCCCACGTGTGGGACTAATAAAGGTTATCTTATCTTATCTTATCTTATCTTATTGTAATATTTTTTATTATTCTTTCTTTCTTTCTTTTTTTTGCTTGTCCCATTTGATTCTTTTGCCATCAGAATTATTGTCTAAAGTCAAAGAAAGATGCCCAACGGATTTACTTTAACAAATGGACCATCCCGGCCTTGCCGTATTGGTCTATTGTTTATTTTATTTTAACTTACTACACACGGGACAGATATAACTGGGGGAAAGAAAAGGGAGAAAGAAAGAGGTAGGGAAAGAAAAACAGCGGGGAAGAGGAACGGTGATAAAGGGCAAAAAACAAAAACCAACAGACAAAAAAATACATATATCAATCTCCTGGATCACCTGTTGAAAAAGAAAAAGAGAAAACAAGCAAAAAAAAAAAAAAGAGAGCAACATAATAAACAACACCATCGTGATAATCTATGGGAATATAACAGTAAATACTAAATATTGAATATTATTATGCAGAATGTAGGATAGAAAGCGCACAGTGTGCTTTGAGGTAGGAGCCTAAAAGGGTGTAGTTTGTGTCTGTAAGGTATGGAGGAGATTAAGGCTCCAGACATCCAGAGACCCCCAGAGAACAACAGACCAAGGAAGACCAAAGGAGGGGCAACCGTGCCACTCTCCTCGAAAGAGCTGAGGAGGGCCCCAGATGAGGGGTCACTCAGCAGCCGTGGAGCAGAAGGACCGGGGGGTTGCAGTAACGTGCCCATGAGCTCCGCTGGCAGCCAGCTGTGCCAGAGTGACACATAGATATAATGCACCTAATGAAACCAACAGAACCACGCCGTCTACAAAAAGGATAGATGAGATTCTGAGGCCATCAAAGTGGAAGCCTTCCACTACATAGGTACAACAGAATTTTTCTGTCCATAAAAGTAAGGAACAGAATCAGCAAGAAAGGTCAGCCCTGTCAGAGTCCACAACACACCAGGAATGAATCCAATTTTTTCTGCTGGCAATTTGGCCCAAGCTTGACATGTAATTAGTGGGGTTAGACTAATTGGTAATTCTACATTGACCATAGGTGTGAATTTGAGTTTTACAACACACTGCCATTCTGTCCAGGGTGTACCCCACCTCTTGTCCTGTTATAGTTGGGATAGGCTCCAAGAAAGGGGTGAGGACAGTCCCTTGTCGTGCTCCAGTGCTGCTGATCACTGAGCCTGGTTCTGCCGGAGGTTTCTTCCTGTTAAAAGGGAGTTTATCCTTCCCACTGTTGCCAAAGTTCTTGCTCATAGGGGGTCATATGATTGTTGGGTTTTTCTCTGTATCTATGAAGCGCCTTGAGGCGACTTTTGTTGTGATTTGGCGCTGTATAAATAAAATTGAATTGAATTTGTCAGACTGCAGTCTCTTGGACTGCAGCCCACACCAGACATTCCCAGCACAACCTCACTATATGTTTAGGTTTGCCAGTCCTGTCCAGCATCCTGCAGTGCCAAATGATCCAACTCACCACCAGGTGGTGATAAGTTGACAGTTGACCTCTCTTCACCCAAGTGTCCAATTATAGGATTACAAAATCAATCATCGATCTATGACCTAGGGTGCCCTGATCCCACATGCCACTTATGGACATACATAACTTGAAACAAACAACCCTCTCATCCACTGGGAAAAAAAACAGCCTAGAGCAAGCAAGATGAAGGTTTGCAGGACGATATGGCTGATGGCTGTCTCCCAGACAATCGTGAATAAATTGTTAAATTTCCAGTAATGAAACTTCTTTCTTCAGACTTCAGTACAACAAAACAAACAAACAAACAAAAATTCTCTCCATACCTGAGAGTGTCCAGTCTCCAACTTGGATCCTTCAGTCCAGCCAACAGCAGCTTCAATCCTGAGCCTCCTGGATAATTGTAGCTCAGGTCCAGCTCTCTCAGATGGGAGGGGTTGGAGCTCAGAGCTGAGGCCAGAGAAATACAGCCTTTCTCTGTGATCAGGCAGCCTGACAGACTGCAGAAACACAAAACAGTAATCCATCAGTGAAAACTTCCCGCAAAGCTTGTTTTTATTCATTTATGTTACTTTTTTCAATTAATTTAGTAGACAGTCAATGCCAGATGAATGTATGAATTGCATCATTTTAAAATCTGGTAAATTTCCTACTGTAAACCACCTGTATTTTTTCAAATGTTCTCCTCCACTCTTTACCATCACTCCACATTGTAGTGATGGTAAATTTGATTCTTTTTACTGAATCGAGTTTTAATGAGTCACTGACTAAAGTGGATTGGGTTTTTTGAGTCATTTGATTCATGTATTTCTCTTTTCATGTATATCCTACTGCTAAGATGAGTGATTCTAAAAGAAAACAACTATTTTATAGAGCAAAAAAAATTTCTAAAGGGAACATTTATTTTGTTTGTTTTTATTTTATTAGTATTTTCCTTAAATGTGTCAAATATATATTTTCACATCTAAATGTCGCCTGAGCTGCTAGCCAGGGGGCGGTAATGCGCCTTAACATTGGTTGCCAACCAAGAAGAAGAAGAAGCTGTGAGCCAGAAGGGAGGGGGTGAGTGATTCGTTCACGCTGTCACTACCCGATCTGTACCGGAAACCCGATCGGTACCCCGCATGCGCGAAAGGTTTCTACTTCCGGTCGTAGCGTTTTACGATAGTTATGGGTCAGAGTATCTGTTAAGAACAACAAGTATATCTTAAAATGTTTGCAATAATGAAGCATTTCAGTACAATGTAGACAAAAACGAAAAATAAAAAGAAAGTTACGGATCAGGACTCTCCGATCCTTACTGCGCATGTGTAAAGTCTGACCGTACAAATCGGGTCTACCCGATCCGTACCACACATGTGCAGATGTTTTTTTTCTTCTTCTGTTCTTTTAATGGCAGTTTACTCCCCAGTGTACGAGGATACCGCCACCTGCTGACTGAGCGAATAAACCCTATTGTAAACTGAATTAGCGTCATTACAAACGTGTGTTAAATTTGATTTAGTGATAGTCGAGTGTGTTTATGCTTGTCTGTGTGGAGAGGATTGTTGGAATAGTGATGATGTGCGCTATCACTGTCAATTGTCAGTAAACACTTCATCTGGCTGATGAATCTACACGTGAGATATTACAAAGTCTGTATTATTAACTCTGTCATTAGGCGCCATTCTTCTTATTTTACGGCGCTGTTGTTCAATCGGGGAACGCTCTCTGTTGAGGAGAAAAGCATGAATTTCTTTGTATACGGATTATCCATTGTTTAAATGTCCCGGGCAGTCGAAAAGGAGGCAGAGCTGTTGAGAAATGCTAGGAGCTAACTGGGCGCTAACCGTATCAGTCAAATATATTGAATGTCGCAATGTTGGCAAAGAGAGGAAGTGACGTAAGATTTGCGCATGCGGGGTACCGATCGGGTTTCCGGTACGGATCGGGTAGTGACACACGCTATGATTCAGCACAGGAAGGGAGGGGGTGAGTGAGTCCTGAGTGATTCGCTCACGCTATGATTCAGCACAGGAGGGAGGGGGTGAGTGAGTCCTGAGTGATTCAGCACAGCAAGGGAGGGAGTGAGTAGCTCAAATGTGCTGTTAGCATGTTAGCAGAGCGATGCTACTGTGAACCGAGGAGCTATTGTCTTGATGTGAGCTTCTCCTCAGGGTTTCTTCTTCCAGTTGAGAGCAGAGATTTTTTTGTTAAGATACTGGATGTTGTGTTTTTCTCCACAATTTTAATTATAAGCTAGATATATTGCTGCTAACAGCAACAGGGATGAGTGAGTAAGTCAGTTGGGCTTGTGAATCATGATTCATGAGTCAGTAAATTGATTCTCGAGTTAATGAAAATGACTGCAGAGTCATTTTCATTAATGCCAAGTAGGCACCTAAAACATGCATTGTTTAATATTTTCTTTCTTCCAGTATGAAAAGAAAGTGAAAATAGAGTAAAAATTGTTCTAGATTTTTAAAATGAACAGCACATGAAGAATCATTAGATAGAATTTTTTCTCCAGTGTCATGTTCATGAGTCATTTTAACAAACTGAAAACAAAAAAAAATGTGAATATGGAGCGGTTTTCCAGACAGAAATTGAGAGACAAATAATTCACAGATATTAGGCAACTCTGTGAAAGTTAGGCTTTTTATGCAATAAGATTAATATGACCATAAGTGGAAAGTCTGAATCCTGACCTGAGAGTTTCCAGTGTACAGTGTGGACTTCCCAGTCCAGCAGATAGAAGCTTCACTCCTGAATCATGGAGATCACTGTTACTTAGGTCCAGCTCTCTGACACTAGAAGACTGGGAGCCTAGAAATGAGGACAGAGCTTTACAGCTTCTCTCTGAAAGGTTGCAGATACTCATTCTGAAGAAAAAACAAAGATATTTGTGGTCAGATTAAATAACATGTAATGAAGAATGATTAGCAGTGATCTACTGCAATTTGTGACAACTGGTTGCCCAGCTGAAAACAAACAAGAGAGGAAAACATGGCACAGGAACCTGTGTACCATTTTTTTCCTCTCTAATTACAATGACGGCAGTCATAGCAGAGAAAAAAAAAGACAAACTGAGTCGTGAGTGTTGACAACAGACAAAAAGTGTATTAGTGTATGTATTAGAAAGAAGAATAAAAGAAGAAGACTGAAGAATAAAACTCTTGGCCATAGAGACAAGTTCAACCTGAGGCTAGTAAACCCGGGGGCCTGAAGAATTAGACCTATGTTCTTATTTTAGTAAAATGGATACAGAGGTGATTGGTGATGACACCTAAATTATGTTGAAGGGAGTGCACTGGGTCAGGAAAGAAACAGAAAATAATGCTCCACCAACAGAACATCAATTATATATTTTTCCAACCAGGGAGACAAACTAAAAGTTGTGGAGGAGTATTCATTTTTTTAGGGCTAAAGCCTGTCCATGATTGATTGATAATACTTTATTCATCCTGAGGGAAATTGTGTTATCCGGTCTTTAAGTCTGACGTCATTAGCCATTTCCGGGCCCAAACTCCCCTTCAGGTCCCAAAGTCAAGCGAACACACAGCATCCCTGAGAGTTAAAAACTGTCTAAATTATTTCATCTTCAATAAAATGATCACCGTGGCTGCTCTACCAGCTGTGACAATTAGGTTTAACATCCAGGCATCCGTGAAAACAGAATTTTAGCCGAGTTAGAAGTTAGCAGGGTTAAGTGCCATGCCATTGCACTTGTCACTAACCCAGTGGTTAGTGACAAGTGCAATGGCATGGCAGGAAGCTGAAAATGGACCACACTTCAGTCAGGAGAACGACTGAGATAATCCATCCACAATACGAGGTTAGTCATTAATATACTGCTGCATGGGCTGGGCTATGGTTACATTGCAGGGTTTTAAAACTGAGCTTTAAAATGTGCTGCCGATGAATAGTGCTAATACAAACCTATAGAGGCCAACAGTGATCACTGCCTTGTTTTAATAGGCTTGTTCAGATTAAATAGAACAAGATATAAAGCTGCTGCTACCCCCGCGACCCGACCTCGGATAAGCGGATGAAGATGGATGGATGGATGGAAGATATAAAGCCTTAAAACATGTTAAAAACGCAAAAGCCTTGATAAATGCAGAGTAGTTTGGGCCCAGAAGCAGCGTTCATGTATGTCATCACTTAAAGACCGGATAGGCTGCCAGGCACTCCAGCGCCATCTTGAGCACCCTTTTCGGCCATACAGCCGACAACAGCCCCACAGTTCCTGCAGCCATCTTTATGGCGCTGTGTCTGTATACATGAGAGATTTTTGTGTATGTGTGTATCCTGTGTCTGACTGGGAGGAGAAGCTAGTCAACACTCTTCCAGCTGGCGTAGTTGACCTTGAAGGATAAGGGAAGAGAATCAAACACAGTCCTGTTTTCAAGGAGAATTTTTAATTCCAGTCAGCCTAGGTCATGACACTGGCACCGGTTGGGTAGCCGCATGAAATGAAGATGGTAGTTGTTTGCGTTAGTGCGAACAAACTGCATCCAATTTTACAGTTGGTCTAATGTCCATCACTGGTCACCAGGTCTCTCAATTTCCCATTAAAGAGCTGTGAGCTTCTCCAAGATCTTATCCGTGTTGTGTTGAATGAGCACAGTCGGAATACTCACAGTCCACCAGCTCCGATCAGCAAGAACACTGTTATCATTGTTCCGAACCCAGGTTTCTCATCAAGAAGATGGTTTCAATTGCATTAAGGGAAAAGTTGATCAAAATCATAATTCATCTTTACGTTTTAGAGAACAAGACTTAGAGACTCTATGAGGGTTTAGAGCTAGACATGACTAGAAAAAGACATGAGAAGCAAAGCAGGAAAGATAAGGGAGAGGAAGAAAGATGAGACCGACTCCATCGAGAGTCGAGAGAAGAATGTACTAGTGTTACTTTGATAAAAGTTGCATTCATATATCCTTCAGAAACACTGGCATTTTCAACTGTTGTAAAGCAAAATATACTTGGTTCTGAGTGCTAACAATCATTTACATTAATGATTTTTATATTAACATTCTTAGACTTGTATCAGAGCCCACCATCCACTTCTTTGCCTCAGGTGGTCACCTACTTATCGGAAGGTTGGTAGTTCGATCTCTGTCTGCTCCAGTCAGCATGTGTATATTAGATTGAAAGGATTTAAAGAAAAGGAGCTTAGAAACAGTGCATGTGCAAAACGGTGTGAACGGGTGAAAGAGGCAAGTTTTATAAAGTGCTTTCAGTGCTCAGATATAGTAGAAAAGCACTATATAAGAACCAGTCCATTCACAATTACACTGTTCATGTTTTTTAAATTATACATGGAAGCTTTTAGTAGAATCAACATTAGGTAGAATAGAAAAAAATAAAAGCACAAATATATTTACACAGCTTTGTGGGAGGCTTTGACCACTGGCAGCAGCCTCAGAAGAGCCTCCTCTGAAGCAGAGTATTTCTTCAGGTCAAACACATCCAGATCTTTTTCTGATGACAGTAAGATGAAGACCAGAGCTGACCACTGAGCAGGAGACAGTTCATCTGTGGAGAGACTTCCTGAACTCAAGTACCGTCGGATCTCCTGCACTAGAGATCGATCATTCAGTTCATTCAGACAGTGGAACAGATTGATGCTTTTCTCTACAGACAGAGTCTCACTGAGCTTCTTCTTGATGTACTGGACTGTTTCCTGATTGGTCTGTGAGTTACTTCCTGTCTGTGTCATCAGGGCTCGTAAGAGAGTCTGATTGGTCTGCAGTGAAAGACCCAGGAGGAAGCGGAGGAGCAAATCCAGGTGTCCATTTGGACTCTGTAAGGCCTTGTCCACAGCTTTCTGGTAGAAAAATGTCACTGCAGATTCCACTTCTCTTGACTCCTTTTTTGCAAAAAATTTAGACCATATAGCGGTCTTCTGTTGTTCTTCCAGCAGATTGAGTCCAGAGTTGATGAAGGTCAGATGGACATGAAGAGCAGCCAGAAACTCCTGAACACTCAGATGGATGAAGCAGAACACCTTGTCCTGGTACAGTCCTCTCTCCTCTTTAAAGATCTGTGTGAACACTCCTGAGTACACTGAGGCTGCTCTGATATCAATGCCACACTCTGTCAGGTCTGATTCATAGAAGATCAGGTTTCCTTTCTGCAGCTGATCAAAAGCCAGTTTTCCCAGAGACTCAATCATCTCCCTGCTCTCTGGACTCCAATGTGGATCTGTCTCAGCTCCTCCATCACACTTGACCTTCTTCATTTTGGCCTGAACCACCAGGAAGTGGATGTACATCTCAGTCAGGGTCGTTGGCAGCTGTCCTTCCTCTCTGGTTTCCAGCACATCCTCCAGAACTGTAGCAGTGATCCAGCAGAAGACTGGGATGTGACACATGATGTATAGGCTTCGTGATGTCTTGATGTGGGAGGTGATGGTGCTGGCCAGCTTTTTTCCTCTGAATCTCTTTTTAAAGTACTTCTTCATCTGTCGGTCAGTGAACCCTCTGACCTCTGTCACCATGCCAACACAGTCAGCAGGGATCTGATTGGCTGCTGCAGGTCGTGTGGTTATCCAGAGGCGAGCAGAGGGAAGCAGTTTCCCCCTGATGAGGTTTATCAGCAGCACATCCACTGAGGTGGACTTTCTAGGGTCAGTTATGATTGTAGTTTTGTGGAAGTTCAGAGGAAGTCGACACTCATCCAGACCATCAAAGATGAACACAACCTGGAAGTCTTCAAACCTGCAGATTCCTGCTTCTTTGGTTTCAGTAAAGAATTGAGAACAAGTTCCACCAAACTGAACTTTTGGTCTTTCAGCAAATTCAGCTCTCTGAAAGTGAATGGAAATATGAACTGGATGTCCTGGTTGGCTTTGTCTTCAGCCCAGTCCAGGGTGTATTTCTGTGTTAAGACTGTTTTCCCAATGCCAGCCACTCCCTTTGTCAGCACAGTTCTGATTGGTTCATCTCTTTTAGGTGGTGTTTTAAAGATGTTTTCTTGTCTGATTGTTGTTTCTGGTCTGTCTGGTTTCCTGGATGCTGTTTCAATCTGTCTGACCTCATGTTCATCATTGACCTCTGCAGTCCCTCCCTCTGTGATGTAGAGCTCTGCATTGATCTGATTCAGAAGGGTTGGGTTTCCTGCTTTAGCGTTCCCCTCAAACACACACTGGAACTTCTTCTTCAGTGCAGATTTAAGTTCGCATTGACAAACTGAAACAAGACATTCTGGGAAAAAAAAGCAGATTATCAGTTCACGTTGTGTAAAGGAAGAGTTGAGTTGCTTTTCTCTAAGGTATGTCCATTTGACCACATGTTGGTCAATCTCTTGAGACATCAGTAAAATGTCCCATTTATCCAGCAACTTAAAGTTTACATATATCCTCTTACTGCTCTTCAGACGGTCAGCCAGCTCCTCCTGCTTCATTCTCCTCAGGAAATTCAGTGTGATCTTTATAAATGCCTCTCTGGCGCTCCTCTGTTCATCATCCTTCTGCTGACTCTCCATGCATTCTGGGTAATCTGGACTCAAAACCTTCTGGATCTTCTTCAGCTCGTTCTTCACAAAAGTGATGATGTTGTCCTCCAGCAGCTGGAACAGAATACTTTATGAGTGAGCCAATCAGACTGAAATTATGGAGCCAAACATCAGATCCATATTGGACACACTGACAATCCACTGGTCTACAAAGAGCAGCATGGAGATGACTGTGAACAAAATAGATGTGAAAGTAGTTGTTGTACATGTACAGACCATAAATATGGAGTCCAGCTGTGTTTGATGCTGCTGGGCAGAGTGATCACTGAGAACCTCTGAGCTCTCCTGGTCCACACTGTGGAAGAACTATGAAGAATTAGTTCAAGCACAGAGTAAAAATTCAAAAAGTGACCTTTTAAGATAGTGATTAAGATGATTCTCTATAGTTGTAAAAATTTACTAGTCCTTCTGAATCCACTGAGACTCAACAGCTTAGTGAATTGTATTGAGTTCAAGTACGAAAAGTGTTGCGTATCACTGCTTCAGTAACATGTGAATAAGTAGAAGTTGGTAAAAAAAAACAGAAAAAATGTATTTAACATTCAGTAACTGGCCAGTCTCTCTTCCAGCACCTTAACATCAGCCTTCCAAACCAGGCTGATTAGTACGTTACAGCTGACAGGTAACTGGGGCGCCAGTCCATGAAAACTCTGTGAGTACCTCTCATTTGACAACCTCTGATTTTTTTCATATGTACAATAACTTATGAAATCAATTTTATACTAACTTTAAGTGTCACAATCTAAAGCATTAAAAAAACCAACACAATTTTTCAATAACCAACATTAACATCAGTATTGTGGGATATCTAATACTTTCAGTAAACTACAACATAGAGGAATGGGAATTAATATTGCTACACTGGGTGTTTGATCTGTTTTCTCCTAAGTCACTGAAGAAAGATTCAAAATACATATCCTGAGTAAACGTCAAAGCAGATGTCACAAACTCCTGGCTCATGGAGAGTTGACAGAAGAGCTACGTTTGTGTTCCATGTATGGCCAAACCAAAGCAAAAGATCCAGATCCAGCAATGGCTCTGCACTGCATTAAACATCAACAAGCACTGTGCAGAAAATGCTTGAAGTCATGTCTGTAATCCTGACACGTGTAAATTACATCAGGTCCAGAGGTTTACAACACCACCAGTTCAGGGCATTTTTGAAGGAAATTGAGGGATTTTATGGCACTTTACTGATGTGCATTACCATAGAAAGGGGTGTGTTGAGGAGATTCTTTGAGTTAAAAGCTAAATTCTAGATATTCATTGAAGTTCTAAACTGGATGTTCTTGAATTGGATGATTCAAAATGGATAATGGCGTTCCTTGTGAACATTACACAGGAGCTAAACATTCTGAACTTAAAGCTGCCAGGTTTTGGACAGCTCATTATAGCAGCCTATGAGAGTGTGAAAGCCTTCTCCACAAAACTGAAACTATGCAAAACTCATCTGTCTGCTATTGAAATCCTGCAATGGGAGTTTGAAACGTGATTTGCTGACTTGGAGGCACGCGGTGACACTTCCCAGCTGCTTGCAGACCTCCTCTCAGCTGATGTGGAGTGTCCCCACTGAATGCACTGAATTGCAATGCAACAGTGAACTGAAAAATCAGTTCAGGGAAGCACAAGGAAAAGCAGACAAGATTGCTTGTTTCTAAGACATCTGCCTCTTTTAAGAGTTTTCAGGTGTTTAATGTCCCTTTTTGGAAGCAAATATCTGTGTCCCAAAAGGTTGATTCGGTCATCTGGATGCAGTGTTTTAAATGGGAGAAACGTTTCATCACTCATCCAGGTGACTTCTTCAGTCTCAGCTGACTGCAGGTTTCCCCAATCCCCAATCTTATAAACATATAAACATTACATTTGCACAATGACTGCCCAGGATGTGTACATCCTCACCATTAAAAGAGTGTCCACTGGCCTGTGGGTGTAAATAGACTGTGGAGTGCTGAGGTTGAGGATCGAAGCCAGAAACTTGGTGTAGATTCCTCTTGGTATAGCCTGTGGTATGAGGTCCGGTCAATAGCATTGTCTTGTTCTAACTGCTTCAGACAATCTGTCACCCTCTTCCTGTAGCCACTTTCTGGGCCTCATGTTTGTCACTAAGCAGTGACAAAATTTTCTTATGATACTGTTTATGGTTTAGCAAAACCGTGTCCCTACCCTTGTCTGCTGGAAGGATGATAATGTCGTTGTCATCAATGAGTGATGTGAGTGCCTTCCTGTCCTCCATTGTGATGTTAGATTCAGGGGGCTTTGCATTGCTGAAACAGGCTGAAACTTTGGTCCGTAGTTGCTCTGCTTCCACATCTGCAATGTTGTCATTTCAAATTGCTGTTTCTGTGGCTGTGATCAGTTCCACTAATAATAATAATAATAATGGATTGGATTTATATAGCGCTTTTCAAGGCACCCAAAGCACTTTACAATGCCACTATTCATTCACTCTCACATTCACACACTGGTGGAGGCAGCTACAGTTGTAGCCACAGCTGCCCTGGGCAGGCTGACAGAAGCGAGGCT
>NW_005187920.1:75841-83227 GCF_000239375.1 Pundamilia nyererei
AACTGAAATCCTGCTTTCCATCATGTGTGCTGTCCAGATATCAGCTACGTCTTTCCTGCTTCATCTTAGTGTCAGCTGGATGCAGTCAGACAGCAGTGTGAGGCAGAGGAAGCTGCCATCAGCTGATATACTTCTACTATCAGTCCACTAGATGGAGCCATGAAGTTGTAGGTCAGGACACACACAAACACACAAAGTACATTTACTGACAAACACTGATTCACTGTGACTGGAAGTTTCTGTTAATTAACATTAAGTCAATTCAACATGTGTGAATAAATTGTTTAAACATTTTGGCTGATCCAGGATTCAAAGAGGATCTACCGTCTTAACGTGTAAGAGAACTGAATGTGACTAAAGTAGAGAAACCTTTCTTTTTTAATCTCTGCACAGATTCAGCATCATGTGCTTTTAATGACCATGTCCTTATTAAATAGAGATACAGTTTTAACAGGATGTTTTATTAAAATTCATTTTAAGAACCTCACATCATCTCTAACTATGGACTGAATGTTGGCTCATTGCTAATACCAACTTGGTACATTTTTAATTTAAAGCACATTTTGGAAGATTCAGTTTCATAGAAGCTTTTTCCTGTATTGTGCGTAATGTAGAAAGTAACAGATCAGACCACCCTGACTGAAACCCACAAAGACCCATTTCTACATACTTGCCTGTGTCAACACAAGAGGTGCTTTCATCAAAATGATGCACTTCCTGTGGTTACTGCCATGTTTCTATTAGCGGTTGTTTAGTTAGTGGTTTAGCATTTGTCCCATATGTGAGTTCGGAGAAGTGGAAATGACAGGAAGTGTGGTTGCTAAGCTGCTGCTATATGCAACTAATGTAACAGACTAGAATAAAATGGAGTATTAAACAGAGAAACCTCAGACTGTTCTTCTTGCTCAGTTCATCTTTCTGTTATTTAATAGCTAATAGATTTATGCAGCTAAACAAGTCACTCCTGATCCAACTGAGGAGATGGTCAGAAAAAACCTACACTCTGACATTCTTTTGGCAAAGTTACACACCAATTCAATATTAATTTTAGCAAACTCCAATTGACTTAACAATTACTGCTGATGTGAATTTTAACTTTACCAAATACTGAATATTTTATCTTCCCAGTTCTAATCTGTAAGATATTTACAATATTTGACTTCACAAATATGTTTGCTTTCACCCCTACCAGTCAAAGCAGATGGTTGCCTCTCCCTGAGCCTGGTTCTGCGGGAGGTTTCTTCTAGGGCTGGGCTATATCGTACCGTTCACGGTAATACCGGTGTAATTTTACACAACGATAAGAAAATGAAATCTCGCAATAGAATATGGGTAAAACGCGCATGCGCGGTGCCTTTGTTTACATACGCACATGGTGGCGACGCAGAATGAGAAGAGCGAAAGCGGATCGTTGAATAAAACGGATGAGCCAGAATTGGCTGCAACTTCACTGGTGTGGAGCTGGTTTAGCTTTCATCTGTCAGATACACAACAAAGCACTATTTTTAGTAGAGCATGCTAACGGGCCGTCGTTATTACCGTGTTGTTTGGAAAATACGGCACACTTAAAATCAATCCTTTGATTTTTCTGAAAATCAACAGATAATCCCGTGGGCCTTATGTATGAACTCTGGTTGTGTTTACTGACCTCGAAATGATTTTATGTGCACGGCGCTCGAAAATCTGTCAAATGTTTCAGAACAACTTTGCTAAGCTACGAAGCTGCACCGCTTGATGGATTGTCGGAGCATTACGGCTATCGTAGGCGGAGCCTCGCGGAGTGATACGTACTGTACTCCAACATAACATTACCGTATTGTGTGTGTATAACCTCTTTTTAAGTTTTGTGGATATTATACATGGTTATGCTAAGGATATGTCGGCCAATTTCCACTGGAAATGCCTTCTGGTTAAACTGTCAGCAAGGAATTTGCATTTGCACTGTTAAATTTTTATATAACTTTAATGCACTTAAAACAGCTGCTTGTTTAAGTGAAAATACATAGTTTGTTTTTTTTTTGCACTAATAAAGTTGAGGAGTTGTAAAGTATTTTGTCTAGTGTCAATTATATCGTCAGTTATATCGTTATCGCAAATTTTCAAATATATATCGTGATAAATATTTTTGGTCATATCGCCCTGTTCTAGTTTCTTTGCATGGGCACTCTTTAAACGACTACGACCTATATGGATGACCACCACACTGCCTTCACCAACCAAGTTGCAGCTTCTGAAGACTATTGTTATACCGACAGCACTGTACGCAGCAGAGACTTGGAAATCAACTGTTACGATCAACCACAATCTCGACGTCTTCCAACAGCGTTGCCTGTGACGGCTGCTCAAGAGCACATATCCGGATCACGTTGCCAATGAGGAAGTATATCGCTGTGTGGGATTAGAGCTGTTCCACGTCCAAGTCACCAAGCGTCGGTTAAGATTCGCCGGACCCAAGACCCGCCCGTGTCGCAGTTCAGTGGAACCCAAGGAATGGAAAGAGACGGCGAGGAAGACCCCAAAAAACATGGAGGAGTACGTTCCTTAAAGACTTACGCTCAGTCGAACTGTCATGGGAAGAAGCAGCAACTGCTGCGATGGACCGAGTCCGATGGCATTCTCTTGTCTCCCGATGCACCGATCAGTGCGGGAGGATCTAAGTCTAAGTCTAAGTAAGTGTTACATAAAAGAGTGCATAAAAATATCGTTGGGTATCACTCACATTCATCACAATTCATTTTGCCAATGAGGATCTACTTACTTTTTCTGTGTTCCAGTCTCAGTAACTTTGACACAGTAATATCTGCTTCAATATTAAACCTCCGATGAAATCTCACAAGTGTTAGCTTTATTTTGATGCCAAGATTGTAAGGACAGAGTTTGTAAATGCAGAGAAATAATCAATTAAATTTGGGCATTACATTTTCGAGCAGGAAGCTCAGAAAAACCCCCTTGGGGCTTAAGAGGTTAAGAAGAATTCATCTCTGTTTATAGAATCACCTCCAAACAGCCAAGCTATCCCTCAATAGTTTCATCATGTTTACTGTCTAACAACAGCGCTAGCATCTTGTGTAGTTAGTGTGTAGTGTTGTGGATAGTTTTGTGTTGTGCGTCAGAACAATGAGATGACTGCTGTCTCCAAGTAAAAAAAAAACAGGAGTGATACACCTGCTGCTGCCAGACCTGCAGGTTGTGATGGTCTCCTTCATAGTGGACAGAAACTAATTTTTTGGAGCGGCACAAATAATTTGTGTGGCATCTTATTGAATGCAGAACAGCTGATTGTTCTGTAAATAGTTTGAAGTGGTTATTTAAAAAGGGGTAAACAACAAAGTTGTTTGCAAAACTTTTGCACAGGATTTTATAATTGACAATTTATATTTGCATTTAAAGTTATGAAATATGATTCATTAAATATGTTGTTACAGTAAAAAATATAACTTTTTTTCTACTCTGATTTTGTTTTTTTGTCTGATTTTAGATCAATTGTGGTAATACAGTATGTCAAAATGAAAACATAACTGTAAATTCAGACGTGAGGTTATGCAAAAAAGAATGATATCAAAAAAGGCAAAGTACATAGATTTTAAGGGTGAAATGTAGAGTTAAAATCAGTAGTTAAAAATGGCCAATTATGCCCTGGACCCCAGAGGGTTAAGGATTTATTTTTAAGTAATGCAATAGTTACTTTTCAAGTAATTAATTACTTTTAGAATCTTGTAACTCAGTTACTGACTCAGTTACTTTTTTGAAGAAGTAACTAACAACGCTGGTCATGATATCTGGTATCAAGTATCCCAGCAAGGTAAAGTCTGAGTCTGTGCTGTAAATTGTCACCCAAAAAGCTGACACATTTATCTGCATAATGCCCTACACGCTGAGCCACAAAAACCACCGTGCACTGAAAGCTAAAAATGACCTTCATTGTTATTTCTTTACAAATGATCACTGAATACTTTCAGACTGAGTCTTGAAACTCTGTAAAACAGGGGTTTCAGGTCTAGGTTCTACATTTTTCAGGGCTTTTTGTGGTTCAAATATTTTTAAGCATATTCCAAAATGCATTTTGAGTATGTTACAGGCAAATGTTTTCAGCCCTTTATAACTCTGCAAACCTCAGTTCAGTCAGGTACATTTTACAGTTTTACTTTCCAAAGCAACTGTTTTGAAGCTGTTTTAGTGTCTAAGGGTAATTCAGAATGGATAGCCACAGATTTTCATTGAATGGATCTGTTTTAGTGTGGAGCTAACCTGAGGCAAGGCTCAGTTGCATTTGCCAGATTTTTCCAAAGAAAGTTAGAAAAAAAAGACAAAAGAAAAAGCACACAGCACAACCTCTTAACCACAGGAGGACAGTCCACCAACTCATCAAGAAACGTAGCATTGTTCATGACAGACCACGAAAATCAGTCTGTCACTCAATGCACTTCCATACACCCGAGCAAGCAGCAAACTGGGGAGAGCTTTTTTCAAATACCATCACCGCTATTTTAAATACTCAAAGTATCATGTACCCCGATTCAAGTTTGCTACTGAAATGCACACAAAGTATTGTGCATGCATGTAAATATTTATTTTTTGTCTTTCCACTTAACATTGCTCACCTGGTTCTTCTGGCTCTTGTAGAATCCTTTCGCCGCAATCCTCGCTCTCTCTTTTAACTGGTAATTACATAAACATGTTGTTTCCAGCTAAAAAATATGGTATGCTTTCACTTCAACAAATGAAGTAATTATAACATAAGTTATTGTACAAGGACGCTGAAGAAAATCCATATTCCATGACAGTATAACGCACTACTTGGTCATGTGAAACCATCATCAATGAATCATTTTACAGTTACCACATCATGTTGACTTATTTCTCTGTCTCTCTCCTCTTCTTTCAAACTTTGTGCTTTACCCATAATAAAAATGTAAGAATTTTGTGGATGAGAAATAACATCCACAACTTTTTGGACTCTTTCAAATGCTTCACTGATTTGCGTAATTCATTTACTTCTCCCTTGTCTCCCTGTCCTTGGTGTTATTGAAGCCTCATTTATTCATGACAAACCTGCTGTTGGACCGTTCACTGCCTTTGTGCATGCGCAGTAACATCCTGACATAAAGAAAACTGGAAATAGAAACCTGTTTTCTTTCTAATCTCTGCCATTTCCAGGAGACCACTCGTCACACCATAACATTTAAAGATGATGAAAATAATAATTCTTACTGAAACTATTACTGTAGATGAACTCACCAATAACTAAACTTCCAGAAACTGACAATAGGATACTGAACTCCAGGCTTCAACATGGAAAAATTGTAATACCACAACTAATTTGACTTATTATGTCTACAGACACAAACACTAAAACGAGGAAGAGCGTTAAGCGCTCGGCCTCGTTGGTCCTGCTGTGAGTCCTGTAGCCGTGAACTATGGAGCGGCAAATTTGTGCTGGATATAAGCTGCACACAGCTGATGTTAGCCATGAAAGCATTACAGGCTGCTAACATTACCTTCAGATGGAGCTTCACACTGAGACGATTACATGCAACACAAAGTTCACGAAACTTTGAGAAAGAAGGAAGCGCGAAGAGAGGGGTCCACAAACCACGGCCCTGTTACAAACACACTGCGGTCTCTACAGCTACACTTCAGAGAAAAAGACCGACGCTGCATTCAGGTGCACCTCGGAAATCCCCAAATCTCTCCTCAAACAGCTGGAAGGCTGCCCGATGGTTTATTTCTTCTAATTGCCCCGTTTAGTTGAAATACAAACATCTGGAATTACTCTGTTCTTCTTCTTCCAGCAGCGTTTGAACAATAGAACGCTGAGTGTCTTTTCGGAGTATAAATATATATTTTTATGACAGCCCAGTGAGTACCGTGTTAAAGTGAGGAAGAAGCAACTTAATGCAGCAATCAAAAATTTCTGATGAAAAAAACAAAACAAAAAGTAGAGACCAAAGCGAGTCACAGCTGCCACTGACCCATTATAGATTATCTGCCTAATCATATGACCCTCGTAAGGGACAACTGCCATTAGGGCTTAGATCTGGGACTCTCCATCAATTGGTCTTAGAACTGAAGAAGCTTCTTGGATGGGAGGTGAGTTTAATTATGCTTAAGAGTCTTTCAGATGTTCGACATCTAGCTAAAAAGGTAAAAAAAAAATCTTTATTCAGTCAGTAACATTGCATGGTGTGGTATCTACCAAATAAATCCCATTTTAAAGACAGTTTGAACAGTCTGCACTGTCAGACAGTTATGAAGCAGAGGCTATAATAGACATCAGACAGTGGGAAAGAGCTGCCGGTGACTTGGAGCAGAGAAACACGGTATATTAATGCAATTCTCTTTCACATCTCTTTCACTTTCAGCACCAGACTTACAAAACCTTTTGTCCAGGTAACAAATCTGTTATATGCACATGCTCACGTGCATAAATGAGCAGCTTTACCCCAAGAGGCGCACTGAGACCAATACTGCACATATCATCACGCTGGACACTGAGTGGTGATATTTATGTTGCTCCGGCACAGCTATAACCTACCTTACATTAGTTTCAGGGTGAGTTTCCTTTTCATCAGCTCTTCTTCCGAGTACATCAAAATTATCTTCTGATTTGATTTCAGGGCCTATTTCTAACAGTTAAATTGTTTTACTTGCTCCCCCACACTCTCTCTCTCCTCTGTTCCCTGGGTTTCGAGCATGCATGAGCAAAGATGCAGCTTTTATTCTTCTGATATGTTTTTTGGTTTGTTTTATTGAAGTCTATTTTTAATTAAAATCATGATAGACTTGTGATGTTCCTGTGGCTTTTTGGTTCGACCACTGATCTGATTTTAAAACTTTTGTTTTAAAGTCCTAAGACCTGAACTCTTCCATGGCATGTGATTTTAATTTCTCTTTGATATTTTGGCATATTGGGGCCTGATGAATGTAAAAACAAAGAACTGCCAGTTGGTTTTTTTTGTTTTTTTTACCTTTTTTTTGTTTTTAAGAAAAATAAGAGCCACATATGACGGTATTCGTTTAAAAGTGTGATAGAACAGTAGCAGTATAATGTCCTTGTAAGTGGATATCAGGCCCTCGTAGAGCAAAATTGTCACGTTTAGTTAACGGACTCAGGCGCAGACCAGAAATCCTTGAAGAGAAGACAGTTTATTGATACAGACAACACCAGTTGATACAATGTGCTGGAGGGGTGGGGGGTCCAGGGCTCCGGGGTCCATGAGGGAAAGGAAGGGGATCACACGTGCTCCAAAGAATCACTCTGCTCTCTCCACAACTGGGTTACACAAATCCCAACACTCCTCCATGAGATGACAGGCAGGTAGGGAAAGATCTGTACACAGAAACTGTTAGGTTTGTAGCATAAACCCATCCGCTGGAACGTTGAAG
>NW_005187920.1:85230-86806 GCF_000239375.1 Pundamilia nyererei
ACAAGGTACGAACTTTCCCATGCTCCCAGTGTGGAATGCACACCAGGCCTCTGTAGCCTGTTAAAGATCACACAACTTATCACTACACAATTGATTATACACTTCTAAGCATCTATGGTTAAATATTTCTAAGCATAAATGACAATCAAGAATACAACTCTATCAGAAACCTTAGTTATAGATGAACAGACGGAAACAACTCACAGATTCAGATTCTCAAACTACTGAGCGACTGACGCTGATAGCTCAACGATCCAGCGACGAATAGCACAGTGCTGCCATCTTAAGTAGGGCTCGCGATTACGCAGAGAGTGAGAGAGAGAGAAACACATGTTGCCTAATATGGGATCAGCTGCTGAGGCACAGGGACCATGACAAAAATTAAGTATTTTGGTCTAAATAACCCAAAATGTGATGTCCATGTAATGGTGGATCAACAGGTGTTATTCTAAGGAGGGAAACTGTTGAGTATTGCAGCATCGACAGCGATCACTTCAAGGAAAATGACAACAGAGGCAAAAATTTCCTTAATATTTTGGGAACTTTATTCCACATCGACACACTGCAAAACTTTTCCTCGTGGGTGCTATTTTGTTGTGGTAAACTTTTTTTTCTTAGGGGCGTGATGACGCAGCATACGTGCCCTTACAATGAAACAGTGCCTCCTTGTGGTGACAACTAAAATACTGTCTCTCTGTTAAACAATAGTAACCATAATGCAGTTAAACACACTGTACGACATGAGTCCACACAATGAATATCTTAACACCCCCTCTTGTACTCAGGTTGCTGGAATCTAAAGAAAAGTTGTGCAATAAACAATAAACAGTTGTACAATCTCTACCACACTTCCTTTTCCTTTTTTTACTCTTCCCCTTTTTTTCTTCTTTCTTTTAAGCACCAAACATAATGTCAGCAAACTTTGAAAGTTTTAGCTTAGAAACAGGTTTGGTCATAACATCTGCAACCATTTCTTCAGTGGTGCAATATAACAGACACATTTTCCTTCATTTACAATGGACCTTAGAAAATGATATTTAATGTCCACATGTTTGTACCTCTGTCAGCTCACAGGGTTTTTAGCCAGGGCAATTGTTCCCTGGTTGTCCTCACACACTATTGTTTGAGTGTATCTGTAGTCATCTATACCTTTCAAAAGCTGTTCTAAATATATACATTCTTGCATTGTGGATGTACACAGTAACCAGTAGTGCTGCGTCTGTCGGCGGTGTCACCTGCCCAGTCAGCATCACTGTAGGCTACTAGACCCAAATTTTCATCTGTGTTTCTCCTTAAACACAACTTCTTATCTTTGGACCCTTTGAGATTTCTCAACACATGCTTCACAGTTCCCCACTGTTCCTCTGTAGGCTCATGGAAATGCTGTGATAACTTGCTTACCACAAAACTCAGGTCAGGACGGGTACCTGATGCGAGGTATATAAGACTGCCTACAGCCTCTCTATACAGGGAGTCCAGAATTATTAGGCAAATGAGTATTTTGTCCACATCATCCTCTTCATGCATGTTGTCTTACTCCAAGCTGTATAGGCTCGAAAGCCTACTACCAATTAAG
>NW_005187920.1:88109-90007 GCF_000239375.1 Pundamilia nyererei
TGAAGTGTACCTCTGGTGCAAATTACTGACCTCTGTCATCATTTTAAGTGGGGGAACTTGCACAATCGGTGGCTGACTAAATACTTTTTTGCCCCACTGCAAATAGATCAACAATCACATTGAAAAATAATCTATTTATTGTTAGCTGGGAAATTAAAGCTGCTATTATTTGGATTATTCCATTTCAACCCTCTCACAATGGTACAACCCATCAGACCATAATTTAAAAAGTCACTGATTTATAGTTGTGAGGGAAATTATATTGAGTTATAATTATATCTCTGGGTCCAGAGATGGAGCAGCTGGAGATGGAGTCTCTGAGGCTGTTTTCTGTTTGAGTCTGGCTTCAGTTCAGTCTAATTTAGCAGCTTTGACATCAGGGATTGTAGGGGACGAACAGACACACCCACAGGTGAGTTTCCCACCCAGAAACAGAGTGTGGATATCACCTCTGTCTGTACCGTGTTGGTCACAAGGTTTGTTCTGGGCTTTTAAGTGGAGGGCTGGAGCTTGTGAGTGATGGAAGCTGAGAGCTGTGTTTGCACATGCTCAGTGTTAAAGGATTTTGGCTGGCTGCGAAAGCTGAATGCTCTCTGGTAGTGATGTCATACATTAGGATAACTGTGCTAGCTCCCTGTCAGAGTACCAGGGCCTCGCTTTGACCACATGACTCTCAGTACACAGCATGATGTGTGCACTGTAAACAGGAAGCAGAGGAGCAGGACTGAGGTAAACCTCCGAGGGATCAAACTGAGACTGAGCTCCAGATGTTTCCACATGCTTCTGCTCTGCCGTGTGTTTGGTGATTATTTCAGGTATAGATGATGGAATATGACCAGTCTGATGTCAGCCTGCTTCTCTGACAGCTCAGATTCAGTGAGATGCTGGAAACATCCCTCAGAGTCATGTAATCAGTGACGTCTGCTTCAGCACTGACAGATAGAAAGCTTTTCAGACCTTTGTTTGGGTGCTAATCCAGCTGTGTGTGTTTGTGATGACAGTAAATTATATCAGACTTACAGCTCCTGCTTGACTGCATTAAAGTGATAAGATGACTTCCGCACTTGGATGGTAGTGAAAGCAGGAAATGACAAATGTAGCACAGCAGCAGCGTTTAACACGTCTGAGCTGGAAACAAGAAGTCTGGTATGAACATCATTCATAGAACAGCTTCCAGCTTCTTTTGCTCTGCTACAGTTTGGATTAATTTGCATTTAAAGACGTAACGAGACTAAAATGGTCAGGGTCAGGAGGTCAAAGGTCAGAGCTCCTGTGGGTCTGAGAGCAACTTCACATTGGAGAAGGTTGAAGGAGTCTGACCTGAGCCAGTGTTTGACATGAACACATCAGCACTGCTGTCAGTGAGCCTAACGACAGCCGTTAGCATCATTTCAGTGTTTCAGTCATAAAAACACTTCCTGTCTCTCTGGTGGTTACAGTGACATCATGCAGTTTGTGTTTTCACCTCCAGAGGGCGACAAACCAGCACAGACAGAGAGCTCCATTCAAGCTTTGCTGCCATCAGGAATAATTCTTCAAATATCATCATCAGTGTTTGAACAGTTATGATATCAGGGACAATCTAGACATGTGTGACGATACTGAACATGTCACATGACACACCTGAAACATCATGTTTTTTTCTAACTTCTCACTCACTAAAATCTCATGATTTCAGATTCTTGCTGTTCCCCACCTGCCCTGTAGGTGGCCTGTAAAATTATGATATTATTTTATGCCATGTTAGACCCCGAAATAAAGATTGTGAATTATTATGTAGTTTAAGTTGGCATTATTCTCCTGAATTAGAAGAAGGTGATAATTATTGCAGTATTTAAACTGATTTGCATTGCATTAGACTGCTGATTTATTGTGAATGAATGATATTGTTTATGATG
>NW_005187920.1:109214-116366 GCF_000239375.1 Pundamilia nyererei
CATAAATGTAAATTTCAAAACTCAACCCCATCATTTAATTTGTTTTTGATTGAAATTGAATATTACTTAAACTCTCTTAAATTAACTTCCAATATAAAAGGTTTATCATTGATTAAAATTCATTCAGAAATGTTTAATGAATGAGCTGTCACAACTTTCAAGTACAAAGTTGTCATGAAGTCTGTCACATTCCCCCTTTCTTCTTTTTTTCCCCTTTATTTATTCATCTTTCTTATTTCATTGTGCTGTATATTGTTACTCTTATTTGCCTTTTATGTCTACTGTACAAACTGAACTGGAATGACTGACTGTTCGCTTTATAATTTCAATAAAGTTTTGAACTCCCCCCCCCAACTTCTGCTGTATTTTGCGGCAAAATTCTCCACACCCACCGCCGCACTATGAATTGTGGGATATATGGGACCACGAAGCGTGCACCGGACCACACTTGGTATTTGGGGAAATCGCGGGCGCATTTGGAGTATGCATTTGAAGCACACTTCGAATTGGGACAGCTGTTGTTGCGTGGCGGTGATGTAAGCACACTTAAAATGCGTACTTCAAGCGTGCAGACCCTGAATTGGGACACAGCTTGAGACAGGTGTATGGGAAGGGCCTTCTTCTTCTTCTTCAGTCAAGTTTAACGGCAGCTTGCAACCAAAACTGTTGCATTACTTCCATCTCCAAGCTGTTAACCGTCCGTCACTCTTGAATCCTCAGATCCTCTTGATGAGACCAGTACTTCTCAAAAAACGAAAAACCACCACTTTCCCTTCACCATGACTTAACTTATCAACCACTTGTTCAAACGTAAGTTCCCTTCCACCACTCAGTTCACCCCACATCACCCTCCTGTGACTTACATATTTCCCACAACTAAGGAGTACATGCTCAACCGTCTCCATATCAGTGCACCCATCACACAACCCAGTCGGATCTTTCCCTATGGGAAGAGCCACCCACTACTTCCTGTTTATATAGGGTCATGAGGTCAATGATTGCATCACTGGGTGTAACCAAATGGAGGGTTTTTCATTTTGTATAGTATTGTTTGTTTTCTTTAAAGTAGCCTTTTGACTTATATTGTATGCAGTGTTTTACTTTACAAACTATTTAGTTGAGTAAATGAGTTTGTCAGTTTCATGCATGACTTTATTCCTGTTCTTTGTTTAGAATTGTATTATTTGGTTTTACCTATTTTGTTTCAATGGTAGGGACTAATGAGGTCAGGTGTGGGCAAAGTCCTGTATAAAGCCAGTGGGATTTTTGCATGCCTGATGGATTGTTTTATGGTAAAATGGAGATGCCAGCAATAAAGCATGCTTAAAAGAACTTCAATCGTCTGCTAATGCTATTTACTTATCACCTTCCTTGCTGCTTAAGTTATGCTACATCACAGTATGCTTTTCATACAAGTTTCACACAAGACAGATACAAACTTTATAAGATTTATATATATATTTTCCATATGTGATTAGCCTTTCTTCTTTAGAGGTACATAGATCTGACAGTCATCAGCAGTGTTGGTCAAGTTACTTGAAAAAAGTAATCAATAACTAACTACTGATTATTTCCCCCAAAAAGTAATCTCGTTACTTTACTGATTACTTATTTAAAAAAGTAATTAATTACTTTGTTACTTAGTTACTTTTTAAAAACATGATTTACAACCCGAATAGGTAATAAAGTGATAGATCTTTCAGCCCAATTCTACTTTTCTGCATAATCCATCATACAAAATGTAATCAAATGGAAAAGTCTCTTTTTAAAACTTGTTTTATTAGTTTTAATCTTTTAACTTTATGCATCAAGCAAATATTTAATTATCTGCAACATTCTCTGACTGGAAGAAATTAGTTTAACATTTAAACCTATTTTCTGCACATTCCAGCACATAAAATAAAATATTTTTGTGTGTTTACACTCAGTCTTTCAAATAGATGCAAGTAAAACACAGCAGAAAATAAATAAAGTCAAAGACTCAGCGGTCCTGTTGCTCTATTTTCACCTCTAAAGCAGGAGTAGGGTAGGCGGAGGTTTACCCTGGTGCAGGTGTGCCGCGGTCAGTTGAAGAATCCGCGAGTTTCTCTGTGAGTTTTCCACTTCGTCGTAGCTACTCAGTGCTTGCTTGGAAGTTTAGGGGTTTTTTTCGCTGTAAAAAGAAGTTTTCTTCCCACGCACAGCGGACACTAATGTTTTTGTCACTTTTTATGGAATCAAACTCAAAGTAAGGTCAGTACTTCCACGCTTTAAACGCTGCACGCTCACACTCTCTCTGCACTCCATATATTATCCATTGTTCTCCAAAAGTTGATTCTGTTCATCTGGACGTAGCGTTTTGTGGGAGAAACGTTTCGTCACTCATCCAAGTGACTTCTTCAGTCTCAGCTGACTACAGGTTTCCCCAATCCGTTCCCAAGCGCCGTGGACCTCTATGTGAACCAGCAGTTGTGCGGGCTGTACAACATTATATAGGGAGCCAAAACATAGCAGCTATCTTCCTCCCACATGGACATGGCAGTCTTGGTGTCTGCTCTGAAGCATCCTCGTATCTCCGTGACCTGTTCTGGTGTCTGCTCCCTACTCTGTAAGAGACAGAAAAGAAAAAAGGTCAGGATAATCTAATGCTATTATCCATTGTTTTTCTAGTGATTCAAAGTTGGTTTAGAATATCATGTTCGGAACTCTTTGACCCAGGGACCTATTTTACTTATTATCTATGTGTGCAAGTGTGTTTGCAATTACCCCTCTGCACTCTAGGTCATGTCTTACAATATATCAGTCTGGACAGTCACTCCGAACAAAGCGTCTGACCTTCAAAAGACTGAGTGCCAACTCGAATGTGCACATTTGCAATGTGTGTATCAAAATAATTATAACTGCTCATTTTAGTAAGAGAAATCAAACATTTTCATTGCCAACACTCCCTCCTTTCACACGTTTTAACGTGTGTTTCGTTCAGCCTGCTGTCCCACAAGTTCCCCTCCAGTGTGTCACTCAGCCTTTCAGCTTTTCCCTCTTAACTGGGGTGGGGTCTTTTAGTCGAGTCAGTGCTAAATCAGCTGTCGTCCCCATTCAGTTGGTCAGATACTGGGTCTTCCAGACCATCAGCCTGCCTACTCATGGAAACGCACTGATTCATCACCAAGCCCAACCGACACTGGCATCTGATAGGGTGGCACTGCATGTTCTTCGCTTAGTGTCGCTGTTTTCAGTCTGTTAATTAGAGTTCTCAAACTTGGGACAGACAATATCCACACGAGTCAATACAGCTGTGAACACGGCCAATTATCAGTCAAGTACCAATTAATCATAAAACGATAACTTTTATTTTCTGAATGTTTCAGTCACCCAGAGGATCTTCAATCCCAGAAAATTCCTTCTCCTCATTTGATAATGTCTGTCGTCTTTCCATGCCCTGGTAACCGGCCCATCTGGAGCTGTATCACTTGAAATATACATACAACAGCCAAACCACACCTTGCTGCCTTTCATTGAAAATAGTTACAACACACTTAAGCACCTCCCATTGTAAAACCCCCTATGGCTACAAAAGACAAGGCAATATGTGTGTATGTGTGTGCACGTGTTAGCACGTGTATGCATGTGCGAGAATGTGCGTGTGTGCATCTATGTATGTGCGACAATGTGTGTGTGGGTGTGTGTATGTATGAGTTTGAGTGTATGTTTGTTTTAGTGGGTGTGTTTCTGTGATCTCCTTCCCACAAAAGGATCATAAAAGCAGGAAGTTTTCTAAGCAACAAACAGAACCCTCACATAGATGTCCCAAATGAAACACTGCAGCCTCCCCCAACAACAAACTGGCTGGAGAGGTGGTCAGAGACAAAGGAACGTCTTTGATCAGGCTGCTTGAAGACTAAGACTTAAAAATTTAAGTAACACAATAACAACATTTAACAATTTGACTCCAACAGGAAACATATTCAAGAAACTTAGAGAAGTCCAGATGCTTTTCTTTCCAGGCTCCTTAGATGGAAGGATTTTGACAAGCACAGAAGAGTTTAAGAAAAATGAAATTTATTAATAAATCTTCTTAATAGAGTCTGTTTATTCTTTAGGGTGGAAGTGAGCGGCTGTGGAATTAGACAATCTAGCCTTGTTGCCTCATTTGGGGGACTCTTCGATTATCTCAGGACAAATTTTGGATCACGCGTGTTTGAAGACAAATCCACATCATTATAGATTATTGATTGGCTGGAATCAAACAGACTGATGAACATTAATTTATGTGGCAGTTCCAACTGCTGCTCACAAATTTGATAACAAGGAGAAGTCAGTTCCACACTGACAGGCGAAGACGAGGAAGACACTCATCTTTGCACGTTGGCCTCGTCAGTTATGTGATCACATTTCTGTTTGGACTCAAACTGATACGAGCAGAGCAGGTGTCACACAGCATTATTGTTCAGGTGTGAGTCAGACTCTTTGTACTTATACTGTCCTGTTTAATAATGTGTTATTAGTGTTGATGATTCACAAAGAATAGGAACTCTGCTGCATGCAGTAACTGGTTTTTCTAGTTTGGTGGTTCTATGGATGATCATTAAAACCACCTCTGATTTGCATGAACATTATGTGAAACAGAGCAGAGAGCTGATGCTGACTCTCTGCATAAAAGCACAAATATTCCTTCATGTCTGTGGGATTCATTTTATTCTGTAGTGTGAGAAACTTTGTGATGTCTGAATTATGCTCTGTCATTAAAGTCTAGACTATTCATTTTTAGAGGTAGGACTCACAAGACACCCCATAATACAGTAGCATCACTATTCCTCATTTATTGGATTTTTTTTAACATTTTGCAGTTGAGTATTACAGTAATATGTTTTCATGTTTTTACAGTGCCATGATCTCTTCAATAAAATTGAAGTGAATTGATTTGAATTGGTAGTCTTTATGCAGCTCTGTTAAATAACATGTCGTTACTGTTGATGCTTCACAAAGAAGGAATGCTGCAAACTGAAACTGTGCTGCATGCAGTTACTAGTTGTTCGAGTTTGGTGATTGAAACGTCCATGGAAGCTGTTTAACTGGCTGAAAACACCCAACATAATTAAAAACAGCTCTGATTCTCACACAGTAAACCAGAATATGTTGGCAAACCATAAAAAGAATTAATGCTACCTATTGCTTCAAGTTTTTTTTAAACTGATGAACTTAAAAGTTGGAGCTCTTTAGAGGTCAGACACTTTGATTGCATTTGACATGTGGCTGAAATAAAAGTTAAAGGTTTAATAAATAAATTAAAAATGTTTAGCAACTAGCACATAGCCTCTGGGATCGCTGCGACACACAAACCCTTCCACCATGATATGGTAAGGATTTGCGCAGGAGACAAAACTTGACTTTTATTATTATTATTAATAATAATAATAATAATAATAACAATAACAATAAACAAATACAGTCAGTAAAGTGACAAGGATCAGGATCCATTAAAAATGTCATACTGATGTGATTTTGCTTCATGAATAATTTTTCTTTTTTATCTTTGATAAAATTGCTGTCATTGCATAGTCTGATTATGAAGTAATAAATATATTAATTAGATGATATTTTTAAGCAGCAGGTTGTAAATAAGTTAAAATGACAGCTGTTTGTCCATTCATTATGTGTGCATGACAAACTGTGGTCTGTAGTGAACATGGAAGTGTCAAGTCTGTAGTCATGAGGCAGAATGAAAACAGTTTTTCTGAAAACAGAGGCACACATGGAGACATTAAATGCAAATTTAAAGCAATGAACCACGAAGAAAGGAGACAAATGTTCTAGTGTTCATTCAAATCACAGGTGCCGAACTCCAGGCCTTGAGGCCCGGTGTCCTGCAGGTGTCCTTAATCGAACACAGCTCATTTAAATGGCTAAATTACCTCCTTGACGTGTCTTTAAGTTCTCCAGAAGCCTGGTAATGAACTAATCATTTGATTCAGGTGTGTTGACCCAGGGTGATATTTAAAACCTGCAGGACACCGGGCCTCGAGCCTCTAGTTTGACACCCCTGAGTTAAATGAACTCGATTGTTCATGTCAAGCCCCTCCCACCTGTCCCGCCTCGTTCCAGGAAGCAGCTCACCTGTGCATCTATGTTTAGTATCCAGATGTAGAGTGGAGCTTGTTGTTCGTGTCTGTGGTTGAAGAAAATGTAAGTTTGTTTTGTTTCATCCTTTAACAGTTTCTCTTTAGGAACTTTACTGTTTGTTCAGCTCATGTTTGATTTCTTCACATAACAAACTGTGTGTTATTATTTCTGGTCTCTCCATTAAAGTCATTCTGTAATGTTTTCCTGGCTAACATCAGCTTTGTGCAGCTTAGTTCAGCATTAGTTCTTCACCTGTGAT
This sequence comes from Pundamilia nyererei, assembly GCF_000239375.1. Lineage (NCBI taxonomy): Eukaryota > Metazoa > Chordata > Actinopteri > Cichliformes > Cichlidae > Pundamilia > Pundamilia nyererei. Next base: position 115,573 of record NW_005187920.1, read on the forward strand.
GCAGAAGTAGAGTAAGTTGATGGTCAGCAGCTGAACTCAGAGTCGTTGTTACTGTGGATCCACTTATTGATGACTGAAGGCAGCTTTTCCTGCCTCCATCAGTCTGTGGAGGAGGCAGAGAGGAGAGACTCAGAGCTCCGGGTCTTTATATTCATTTTTGTAGATTATACTTTGTCACAAACTGTTGGCTCTCCTCCAAGGATGTCATGATGTGACAGTGGAGAATCTTGTTACTCAGACTGTGCTGTTGCACAGCAGATCCAGTTTGACCAGTTTCAAAAGCTGAGAGTCTCACTTCATGTCTCTGTGTACAAAAAACAAATATAACTTGAATTTTTTTGGTGTTCAACTAAAATTACAAAACCTGCTTCTGGGTCTGATCAGAAATCAATAGCCTTTGCTGTAATAAAATCCTATAAAAGTTGATTTCAAATTTTTTCATATAAGACTAATTAACAGGCACTTGATAGATTTTAAAAGAAAGAATCTGAAAACAAAACGTTTTAAAAGAGTATTGTGGGGTGTAGGTGGTCATTAAAATAGAAAAAACAACTGAACTATTTTCAATAACAAACCCTAGCATGCACTAATTTTACACATCTCACAACAACAATACATCTTTCAAAGATTTGATCAGTGTTTTGGTTGTTGTTGAGAATTTACATGTTGCTTTTAAAAACTGTTAAGAGAATTTTTATTTTAGTTAAATCATTAAAGTATAATCAAGTAGAAACAAGTATGCCTTATAATCAAGTGTTTATATATTTTCACACGGTAAAGCTTACTGTTGAAAA
>NW_005187920.1:149857-157736 GCF_000239375.1 Pundamilia nyererei
GGCGCCAGTGTCCGGCAGCCTTGCCTCTGTCAGTGCGCCCCAGGGCAGCTGTGGCTACAATGTAGCTTGCCATTTCCAGTGTGTGAATGTGTGTGTGAATGGGTGAATGACTGAATGTAGTGTAAAGCGCTTTGGGGTCCTTAGGGACTGAGTAAAACGCTATACAAATGCAGGCCATTTACCATTTATTAGAGCTTCTGTCTAGGTTAGAGAACACACAGTTTGTGTCTACATCTAAGATGAGATTATGTGTGGCCATATCTGGAATTTGTGATTATAAATTGACAAAGAAGTTTTCATCATCGCAGTTGGGAGCATAAATGCTAGCTAAAATTAGTCTGAGTTGATAAAGATGGCAAACCACAATAATATAACGGCCCATAGGATCAGATAAAATGCTTGATACAGCAAAAGGGATGTGAAACATCCCTCGTCTTAGAGTTAAAGTTGAAGTGGAATAGTTGGCCTGCCCAACCAGTCCTCAATTTATGTTGGTCTGCTAACTGGTTATGTTAAGCACAAAAAGGTCCTTACACACCTGAAAGATCTCAAGGCTGATATCTCTGTTCTGCAGGAGACTCACCTTTGTATAGCTTCGACAGCAGCCATAGAGTTATCTAATCAAAAACCAACATTATGAATGTATTTGCACACCCAGACTCCAAGAAGGAGAAAAAAAAAGTAAATAAATTCTGGCAGTATCCCAGTGGCCAGATGCGCCTGGCCACTTCCCTGAGGAGCCAGTATATTTATATTTACGGAGTTTAGATGCCATTTCAGTTGTAACTACTGCTCCGTTTTTTTTCCATTGGTCATTGTAAGACTCCTTGTGCTTGCCTCAAAGGGTTGTGCGTTAAAACTTTTCTTTTTGAATTTGATCATTTAGGTGCAATGGCCTCTCAAATAGCAAAGGTATTGTTGTCATTGGATGCTGAAGCAGTTGGCTCACTCAAAGAAGGAGTGAATTTCAAGAAAAGCACAGAGGATGGCAAGTGTTACATCATATTTAAGAGCAACAATGACTTTAAAGCATGCAAGAACCAGTGCAAGCATCAAGGGGGACTGTTCATCAAAGACATTGAAGATCTGGATGGCATGTGAGAGCAGGAGCAGATATCAGTGATTATACATTGTCAATTTTTGATTATAGCTGACAGAATTGTCTGTTCCCTCAGGACTGTTAAATGTACCAAACACAACTGGAAATTAAATGTGTCAACAATGAAATATGTGAACCCACCTGACAGCTTCTTGCAGGATGAGCTTGGTAAGTTCTGTCTGTAAAATGCCATTTACTGTATATTGATATTCCACTTCCTGCAATATGAGTGTTGGATGCTAAATCTGGAATATAAATATGTAAACTGTAAAGGTGCATTACGGGATGTGTGAGGACCTTATAGTTATAGCTCTTGCCAGAGTAGGCTCTAACAATCAGAATAGCAATTACCTTCATTGCTTTATTAAATTAAATGCTAAACTGGTAGAGGGCCTTTTCTAAAGAATAACATGACAATTTATGTCAATAATTGTAATTAAGAAATGTCAAACATATTCTTTCCAACAGACATTTTCCATGCTGCAAATGACTGGGATGTAAACTGTTTAATGCAATGTAATTCTCTCCTTGGTAATTTACATTTTTTCACTCATCCACGTGACTTCTTCAGTCTCAGCTGACTGCAGGTTTCTCCAACCTTATGAACAGTACATTTGCACAATGACTGAAACCAGCCCACTGAATGAACAATGGGCTGTGAGGTCAGTTCTTTGGTCATTAATATGGAAATGGTGCCAGTGCTGCTAGTTTCAGTCATTGTGCAAATGTACTACCTCCTAAGAACAATAATTAAACATTTGTGAAGAGCTCTGACCAGGAAAGCAAACCAAAACAAGAAACCAATGTCAAACATATCCTTCCAACTGACAATTTCTATGACTGGAACTGTTTAATGTAATTTATTCCTCTGAAAGTAATAACAATTATACATTTGTGCCAAAAAGCCCACTACAGTATAAATACATGTGAGTCAGTATGAATGACCATATTTAATGCATGGATAATAATATAATGAGAATAATATAAATACCATTTAAATACTACACCTAAACTTCTTGTCGCACTTGCAGAGGTATCAATGTTGGATGATGGGGGGCTTCAGTTGGTGGAACTGAGCCCTGTTGATCCCTGGATGGCTGATCCTCGAGAACCTCTGGAGCTCCAGAAGGGAGAAGTGAAAGTACGTGTTGCTGTTACACTTTAAATAACAAATGTTTTACAGAGTTTTTCAGACACCGCTGTGCATTGTTTTACCCTTATTAGACTGTTATGCAAAATTATCTGTGTAATAAATTATATAAGTAATAATAAAAATCTTAATTATGTCAAAGTATCTCAATAATGAATGAAGAGGAAGGTCTGTGTATTCAGACTCACCTCTGGTGCAGGTGCCCACCTCTCAATTTTTAAATGCATGTAGACATTGAAGGTTGTCGGGAAGGGCCGTGCTGACACCTGCTAGCAGAAAGCATCATGCCCTTCCCGTCTTTTAAATGCACTTTAGAACAGCAAGCAGCAACAGTACATATGAGCAGGTGGAGAAAGGTATGGGGTCTTCACACACACCCGTTCTCTTTTTGGGGGGTGGGGGCTGGGAGGAGGAGTTGGCTGTCTGGTTGGGGTCTGGGATGCTCGGCCTCCCTGCTACTGCTTGTCTCCACACAAGGGAAAAGGGCAACATCTCCTGGGTCTGGGGCAGATTGCCCCTCCTGGGGCGACGGTACCTGGACCTGGGGGTATAGAATATGTTTGAGGAGTGTGACTTTGTCTACAGTGTTCATTTCTGTTTGTCTCCACATTAGGCAAGGGCTGCGTATTTACATGAGGGTGGGAATGCACGCTTGTGACTGTGTGTGCCTGTTTGTCTATGTCTGTGTGTTAGGTTACATCTTAGACTCCATCTCTCTGTGAACATCTCAGCCCCCCCAGGTGTAGGGGCCTATCACCCCCCACCACACTCCCTGCCGGTGGCTGACGCCCTCAGCCATCGGTGCGTTGGTGGTTCTTGGCATCTGGGGCTGGGCGCTCAGTTATGTACCAATTCACTCCCAGTGGCTCTTGGCTGCTTGACAAGGCCTGGTTCCCCCTGTGGCTTCTGCTCCGTGGCTGCTGGGTGACCCCAAATCTGGGGCTCTCCTCAGCTCTTTCCAGGAGAGGGTGCGGCTGCCCCTCCGTTGGTCCTCCTTGGGCTCTCGTGCTCTGGGGGACCTCTGGATGTCTAGGGCCTGGATCTCCTCCATGCCTGCTTCATGCCCTGGGAGATGGGGCTATGGCTCCCCACACCCTCTAGCAGATTGTTGCATTGACAAACCTTTTAAATACAAGCACTCTCATCCACACAGGTGTACACACAGGTGCTCATAGACACAAACTATACCTTTCTTGGCTATTACCTCAAAGCACATTGTGCGCTGTCAGTCTTATATGCTGCACAATAACATTCAATATTTAGTATTTACTGTTGCTTACGCTTATCTAGGTTATTGCAATGGTGTTGTGTTTACTACACTGAACAAAAATATAAATGCAACACTTTTGTTTTTGCTCCCATTTTTCATGAGCTGAATTGAAAGATCTGAAACATTTTCTACATAAGACCCATTACTATCAAATATTGTTGACAAATCTGTCTAAATCTGCGTTAGTGAGAACTTCTCCTTTGCCGAGATAATCCATCCCATCTCACAGTTGTGGCATGTCAAGGTGCTAATTAGACAACATGAATATTGCACAAGTGTGCCTTAGACTGCCCACAATAAAAGGCCACTCTGAAATATGCAGTTTGAGAGGCGTGATTGCAGATGCCACTCAGGTGGGTCCACCTCCCCTGCAGGTTGTAAGATTCAGATAATTATTTAATAAAAGCTAAATATTTTATATGAGAGTAAGAAAGAAAAGTATTTCTTTGTGCCCCCTTTCCCTGTTAATGCCCTACCTGGCCCCCTGGCAAAAGCTTTGCTAGATCCGCCCCTGCACAGTTACAAGCTGTGAGCTACACAGAAAAGGATCCAAGTGTTATTTGTCTCTCAGAAACAGTTCATAACTTCCCTTTAACTCATTCATGTCACCTAAAAGGTAAATCTGTTACTCCATCACCAGTTCAGCTCTGATGATTCAGTAAGGACATCTCCTGGTTTCGACCAGCCGCTTTTACAGCTGTGGCTCCAGCAAACATCAACTGATACTAGAAATTAAAATCGAATGAATTATAACAACAGCTGATCAAGCTTAAATGTGCTGCTGTTGTTTAGCGCGATAAACAAACAAGAGAGAAAAGCCGATCATTGATCAGTTTCATGATTGAAGTTGCAACAGGCGAGAGAATGACAGGGGAGGCTGCATATCGACAGAATAAATCCAGCTTTGTGTCTTCTTCCATTCTACCTGAAGTACGGGACAAACTGTGTTCCTTTTCGGCTCAATACGAAACGCATAATATTTTCTCTGAACGTGGGACGATTCCATTTGTACGGAACGGTTGGGAACTCTACGAACTAACCCTCATGAATAAAATAAAGTTCAACATCAGTAACTTAGCGCGCACACAGCTGTATAGAAACTCGTAACTCGTACTGCGTGCTGCTAGTACGCAGTACGAGTTATTGTAACTGATTGTAAAAAGTCAGCACAACGAAAATAAACTACACCTAAACTCGGTTTATATCTGACCCAAATGGAGTGCAGTTCATAACTTCTTACCTGAAATTCAGTTAACCTGACACAGCCACCTTGGGTCTGCTTCTCCTGCCTTTAATTTCCCTGATCCATGGCTGCTATCTGTTTGAGGTCCGCGTTAGCCACCACAGGTCGATCGGCGGCTGCCTCGCCGCCTCGTGTGTGTCTTTTTCCCGCAGCTGCCCTTTGTTGGAGCTCCGCTTAGCCACCACGAGAAAACTCAGTTATTTTCCCACATTAACCAGCATCTGGACAACCACCTTTCACTGTTTATACCGTTACTAAAATGAATAAATGAATCATCGGCCCATATAAACAAAAAATAAGTCCAGCTGAGACGAAGACTATTTGTGAGCGATCGGGGGTGAAATGAGTGTGAGCAGCCTCACTGAAATCCAAGCCCGGGTGCTTTTGAGCGAAGCTAGCTAGTCGCGCTAGCTAGCTAGCAAGAACTGTTGCTAATATGGGATGTCTTGATAAAACGAGCAGATATTTGAAGTTTACACACCTACATTCTCGCCTGAAAATATCTTAAAAGTTTATTTTGTGACCTAGAAACACGAATAAGAGGAATATAAAAATGAGGTGGCAGCCGCCATTGTTTCATTCGGTAGAGGCGTGCTATTTGTGGAATATGGAGTTTTCCACCAAGCTTACACACTTTCGCTTACCGTATATATTCAATGGTTTGCGCAACCTTAAAACTTCCAATGGCTCCTGAAAGCAGCGATGCTGTGCGCACCGTTGATTTTGTCGTCATTATGGTAATCCAAATAAGGGTAGACAGGGTGTACCACTCCCAGCATACCACTAGAGAGAGCCAACACACCACAAATGAAGTCTGTTTCTATGGGGCCAAAAGATGAATCTTTCCCAATTTGCACTTAAATCTAAATATTTAAAAAACTATAAAAGTCATAAACACCAAAAGTCATAGCATACTAGTCCAGATCCAGCCGCACAAAATGATATAACATATGTAACCCTTGTCTCAAAACTGTGCAACAGATAAGCGTGGGAATATTTGCAGTAAAATATTAATATTTAAAAAACTATAAAAGTCATAAACACCAAATGAACCTTGTCGCAAAACTGTGGGGCAAGTTACGCGTTAAAATTTTAGGCGGAGGATTGAGAATAAGAATAATAAATCCGACGAATAGTAATAAGTGTTCCTCTTGGCATAGGCACACTTAATAATAATAATAATGAACTAAGAGTGAAAAGTACATCAAGTATAGTCTCCAAAACATACATTTTCTTTTACTTTCCCCTCAGGTGACATACTTCACCCATGCCTGCATAGAGCTACAGCTTGGCAAGAGAAGGTTCATGTTCGACCCCTGGTTGAAGGGTCCTGCGTTTGCCAGGGGCTGGTGGCTTCTCCATGAGCCTCCAGCAGACGCCCTGGACAGGCTTTGTGGTGCAGATCTCATCTACATCAGCCATATGCACTCAGACCACCTCAGGCAAGCTCTGCTAATATTGTTAAATACATAAAAATATGCATTACATATTACTGCCATTTTTGTTTGAAGTAAATGATTCAGAGCAAACACAGTATAGTATCTACAAACAGTTTTTACTTCAGCTGTTCTATTCATCTTGATTACACAGAATTTTATTGATTTCTTATGGCGCAATATTGTAATATACATTACAATACTTGATCCATGACCAGCTGCAAGCAAAATCAAAAAGAGGAAAACAGCACCAGCTGCATACAGTGACAGTAAAGAGAAGGTATACTGTCCTTAAATTAAAGCATGTAAAAAGACTTTTACATCCTTTAATTAAAAAATAATTATAATTAATTACAAATTATTACAAAAGTAATGTAGAGCACTCTGCAATCTGGCCAGTCAGTACAGTGTACTTACTCTCAGAAACAAAATGATCAGTGTAAAATTACCAAAATTACCACTACTAAAATTACTTACTTACTTAAAATGTTTTACACAATATTTCAATTTACTTAAAGAATAATTATTTTTTGTTTCACGTAAATGTCTGACTTGGTATTATGTTAATCTAATGTAGCCAAATTTAAGTACTTCTATTCTCTGCTTTGAACAGCTCTTCAGAGCTCCTGAGAGAAATAAAAACATTTTTGGAACGTTAAATATTTTTATTCCTACTGGCTAGAACCTCAAATACAAAATCTACAAAGAGACCAACTTTCAGAAATGAAGGGTGTTTATATTTACAGTGCAGGGCACTGACTTTTTCTGTTTCCTTTATAGTTATCCCACACTGAAAGTGTTGGCAGAAAGAAGGCCGGACATCCCGATATATGTCGGTGACACATCCAGACCAGTGTTTTGGTTAGTAATGAAGTGGAGCTGAATTGTCCCCATAAATTACAGAGGGAATAAATTATCCAATGTTGGTCTGTTATTCACATACGGGTATCTCCGCTGTGACAGGTATATAAAGGAAAGCCAAGTTAAGCTGACCAATATTAAAGTCCTTCCCTTTGGTGTTTGGCAAAATGTAAGTCACTGCCTCTATCATTTGTTTAAGAGGAATTACAAAAAACCATTTTGTATATTAAAATCATATGATTTCCATAAAGAAGTAAAAATGAATCTTGCTGTCTCACTCAGATTGATGATCACCTGAGATTTATGATCCTGATGGATGGGGTACATCCTGAAATGGACACCTGCATCATTGTTGACTACAAAGGTGTCATTTTGAATAATAGAATTACTTGTGCTGTAAAAATAAGTCTGATTATAATATAAAATGTTGTTTTTATTGCAGGTCATATGATCCTCAACACTGTGGACTGCACCAGACCGAATGGAGGCAGGCTACCACAAAATGTGGACGTGATGATGTCTGACTTTGCTGGAGGAGCTTCTGGATTCCCAATGACCTTCTATGGAGGGAAATACAGCGGTGAGCCCGAGTTAGGTTTGCTTAGTTAGGTTTTACCTCCACCTACACACAACAGCATCTATGCTAGAATCTTTGATGGTTACATGTAGCTCTTTTAGCGATGTAAGAACGGACTTGTCAAACTGATACAGTTGTGGTCAAAAGTTTACATACACTTGTAAAGAATATAATATAATGGCTCTACCGAGCGTCCCGTTATTTCTAAAACTCTGATTTTTCTCTGATAGAGCGATTGGAACA
>NW_005187920.1:158842-162973 GCF_000239375.1 Pundamilia nyererei
TCAGAGAAAAATCAGAGTTTTAGAAATAACGGGACGCTCGGTAGAGCCATTATATTATATTCTTTACAAGTGTATGTAAACTTTTGACCACAACTGTATGTTGTGATTGTATTGTATTGTATTGTATTGTATCTTTATTTGTTTCAGACATATAAAACAAAAAAAACAATATATACACACACTACATATATTTTCATTTACAGATACGAATATATATGTAGATATACACACACACATGTATGTGTTCAGATAAACAAAAAAGTAAAATAATGAAATAAAACAAAATCAACAGTGATCAACAGTGTCAAAGTGCACCAAACTGCTGAGATGAAGCAAATGTTGTTGATGTGTTTCCAGATTCCTGGAAGGCAGAGTTTATCAAGAATGAGAGGAAGAAGCTGCTGAATTACAAAGCTACACTGGTGAAATCCCTGCAGCCGAGGATCTACTGCCCATTCGCTGGATACTTTGTGGAGGCTCATCCATCAGACAGGTAGAGTTTGTAATAAGGGTTTGCACAGCATCAGAGATGACTTAATAAAGTGCAGAGCTTTTTGGTTTTGAACTACTTTTATGTTCCCTGGCAGAAGAATCCTCACAACAAAGTTAGCTGATCTGATCTAAATTCCAAGGCCAAAGCTGATATGTAGTTCATCTGGACAAGTTAATATTTAAAACACAGCTATGTACAATAACAAACAAAACAGGGTTTGGTCTATATATGGGCTCCTTTTTCTATCTATTCCCTGTGTAATTGTAGCTCTGTTTCAGCTGTCTATGAGCTGATATGCAGTTTATTTTGACAAGTCAATCTACAACCATGACTCCACTTTGATGAGCTGCTCCTTTTATACTGAACTGTGTTTATAACTGTCAGCAGCTTAGATTCATTTATCACTGATTTTAAGATTTTCTATCAGGTTTTTTTTTAACGTTACAAAATTCTCCCAGACTTGTTTTGCTGCTGCTTCGATGTTTGTGAAATGTGTTGTTAGCATAAGACCTTTAAACTGAAGACTTTTTTTTCTCTTTGATTCAATACATTTGTTATGTTATTAAATAAAGATGTGATTAACATTATTTACATCATACACAGCATTCATGTTTTCTGGAAACATGGTTGTACAACACAGTTGTGGCCTTATGTTTTGACAGTGACACTACTGCTAATGACTGTCAAGCTAAACACATGAGACCTAATTTGTGCTTTATGTGTCCCTTTACTAATGTGTCTGTTTGTACTGTGTGTTGGTTGGAAGATACATAAAGGATTCGAATATCAAAAACAGTGCAGAGGACCTCAATGCACTCATTAATAAGCTTGCACCGGCAATCAAAACTTGGACACCGCAGCCAGGTGCTGTGCTGGACCTCGGCCTCGCTCTGAGAGACCCCACCAACAGGTTGGAATAGCTCACATGTTTATCTGTGTTTTCCATTCCTGGTCGATGTGGGAAAGAAAGAGACTGTTATTCCATCTTTGTAATACAACTACATAAAACACAGAAATTTAAACAGTAATGTCAGTCTCTACAATGCCAGTGTATAAACAGATCATTTTGTTTCTGAGAGTCTGATGAGGAAAAAAGTCTCACTGTCCAAATATTCATTGTCTGCACTGCAAATGTAAAAGTAAAATGTGTCACTTTTATTGATTTTTCTTTGAGCTGTAGCTTCAGCCCCGTCTTTTTCCCGTTTTGATGTAAGTGCCCAGTAAATGTATATGACTTTGATTCTTACTGACAAGCTACTGCTACTCAATTATTTCATGTAAAGGAGAAAATCCAAATCTGACTGCATTTGCCTATGTTGTGTGATAATGCGATGGCATTATTTTGTTTAAAGAGTCATTATCATTATAAAGAGCACAGGCAGGATTAGTAACTTTCCAAATATACAACAGGGGTCTCAAACTTAAATGAGGTGTGGGCCACTGCTGGCATTGTCATGTCATTGGAGGCCAGTTTAGTGTTCAAGTAAAATGGTACTACAAAACAAACAAACAAACAAACAAACAAGAAACAACGACTAATAATTGTGAAATTGTAGCGTTTTGTTTGGTTTGTTTGGGGGTTTTGTTTTTTCAGATATTGTATAATAAGACAAAACTGCAAATGTGAATGCAGATTTTTTTCCCTCCCTCTTAACTAACTGAAGCCTTTCATTGAACTACCAAATAAACACACTGGTACTCTCTTTGTGGCAGCACTTTGGCTATCATTTTGTTCTTATTTAACAAAATAAAAATGCAGACATAAGTGTACACATTAGTTTTTGACTCTCACTGAACTAACACAGCCAGTCACTCAGTATGTTTGTACTCTCTGCTCATATTGCCTTCATATGGCTGCAAGTGGTCCCTGGGCTATGGGTTTGAGACCCCTGTAATACATCATGTAAACTGCACATGCAAGTGCTAAATGAAATATTTTCTTTGCAACTTTCTTTGCTATGACCAACCGCAGGGAGGCCATCACCAATCCCCCAGCTAGTGCAAAAATCTACAAGGACAGCTGGGAGTTCGACTTGTATGTGAATGAGTTGAAGAGCGCCATCAAGTCTGACATATTTAAGCATCAAAACTGGATCCAGTTTTATTACACATGGGCTGGCTTTCAAAACTACAACCTGGTTGTGCGGGTAAATGGTTTTGACAGAAATGTTTTACTTTTCTTTGGCATTTAATTTGTTTTCATGATCTTTCCTACTTAAAAGCATTTCTCTGCTTACTGCTTCATAATAAATAAATAATAAAGAGGCCCCCAGAAAAGTTAAAATATATACACTTGTCCATTTTTGCAAGGTTGGAGGGGAATGCATACCCCCCCCCCTCCCAAAAAAAGGGGAAAACCCCCCAAAACTATTGTATATTGTGGCCCTTTTATGGACTAGCAACCTGCTAAGGGTGTACCCCGCCTCCCACCCTGTCAAAACTTAGACTCCTTCCTCTGTGAACATGAGTTAGACAAGTGCTAAAAAAATAGATGGATGGGAGGAAATTCAATAAAGAGAACATTAGAAGGAACTAAACATGAATTATTCACTTACAGAATTCAATTAAGGTATTTGGGATTAGACTGTGATGACCAATCGCAGCAGAACAGAATCCCAGCAGTGATAGGGAAAGGGCAGGACCGCCCTCTGAATTTAGACTGTGAGTTGCACGATGGTGTCTGGAAGGGAAAACGACAGATGAGATTTAAAGTCGGCAGAGCAGAGGCTGATTGGCCTGAAAAATCTGTGGGACTACAGATCTTCCTTATTGAATTTATGAATAAGCTTCATTTGGCTAATCCAATGAGCTAAGCTGTTAGCAAAGCTGTTATTCCTCATGAAAATGACAGTGACTGACATTTTTTAATGCACATAATAGTGATTTTGGTATTATTTTAGTTTCAGTTAACCTTGTAAGCCATGAAGTCCTATGGAATGATCTATAAAGTTTAACAAAATTAAAAGGAACTTCAATATTTTCAGTCTGACATTTCTTGTTTGATGAACATGCATGAACATTGGTGTACTTTTTTTTGTTATACCTGAGCAGAAATGTTCCTTGTCTTTATCTTTATATGTTTTTTTTAAAAAGAATTCTGTCGTGCCTCAGCAGCCTCTGCAGTACCTTAACAGAAACTAGAAATAGAGATGTAGTTCACATCCTGCAATGATGACATTTTAAAATGAAAGACAAAAAAGCAAAATAAAAACCCAGCTCTCTGCTCTGATTCCTCATCGTCACTTCCCTTCCTTCCAGCTGTTACGAATCACCTTGGCTCACTTCTTTTTTCATTACATTGCTATCTTACTCAGAGTGGATGCAAATCTGCTGAAATGCACATGTCTCTGTGTAGGTCATTGAAACAGATGACAAGTTTGAATGCATCACTGACGGTTATGACTATCTGGTGGACTTTCTGGATCTATCATTCCCCACAAAAAGACCAAACAGAGAGCACTCCTACTTGGAGGTGAGTCACTATAGAGCACTAAACACACAGACAGCAGCACAACAGAACCTGAATAATAGTAATTTGTCATGACTACCAAGATGATTTCATGATGAAATTATCATGTGTTCCATCTAACATATGGAATATGTTGTGTGTGTGTGTGTGTATGTATATATATATATGT
>NW_005187920.1:163501-171475 GCF_000239375.1 Pundamilia nyererei
TATATATATATATATATATATATATGTTACCACAACTATAGGTGTACTTCTGAAATAAAGGTGTCAGAATCCTGGGTTGGTGACATAGTGTGTTGAGTTTTGTTCTATTTTTGATCTTTGATTTCATCATTGTTATCTCTATTAGTCTTTTGGTTTCTGTAACAGTATTTCTAGTAATTTAGTGCTGTGTTCTGTGATTTCTAGTTCTTCGATTTTGTTCCTGTGTCCTTTTTGTTCAATGTCAAGTCTGTGTCTGTCATGCACTACCTGTTTTATTTTGATAGTCCTTGTCCTTGTGCAGTGTGTTTAATTTTGCTTCTTCTTGTCTCCGGGACATGCTACAAGCTTGAGAGCAAGCAGACTTTGTCCGCTCATGGCCTTCCATGCCTGCAGTTCATCTGTCTGCTGTTCAGTCTCCTGCAGTTCAGTCGTCTGCTGTTCAGTCTTCAGCTCAATCTTCTGTTAAATATGCAGCTCAGTTACCTGCTCTGTCACCTGCTGTTCAGCCGTCAGTTCAGTTACCTGCTGTTCAGCCGTCTGCTCTTCAGTCGTGTGCTGTTCAGCCACCTGCTCAGTTGTCTGCAATTCAGTCATTGGCTCAACCGTCAACCCAGCCACCTCCATCCTCTGCTGGAAGCTCTGTAGAGCTTGTTCAACCAGCTAAGGACTTCATCTTGCTGGCCCTGCCAAGACAGACTGCCTGCACTGCACAGACCCAGCCGTTGCATTCCGAGCCAGCTTTGTTCCCTGTGCAGTTACAGTTAACTTCATTCCTGCCAAAAAACTCCACGCCTGCTGGTTCTCTTTAGTCTCTGCCAGAGGTTTCTGGGCCTCGTTATTCTGTCTCATCACCGCCAGAGGTCTCTAGACCTGCTGGCCCTGCGTCTGTCCCTTCTAGAGGGTCCGAGGGGCCCATTCAGCTGTCTTCTGTCTCCGCTGGAGGGTCCGAGGGGCCTGTTTCAGCTGTCTGTCTCCGCTGGAGGGTCCGAGGGGTCGCTTCAGCCATCCCCTGTTCCTGCTGGACGTCCCAAGGGGTCCCTTCAGCCATCTGTCTCCGCCTGTCTCCAAAGAAAGTTGGCTCCAAGGAGCCGGTCCAACCATCAGTGCCACGAGCAGTGCCACCAGATCCATCATCTGCAGCAGCCATGTCACTGGCCATTCAGCCACCAGGGGTTGCCACACCATTGTTTGGTCCTTCCCTCATCTGGTCCTGCCTTGTCTGGTCCTGCAGCTGCCACACCACGTCCATGTCCAGCATGTCCACATCCGTGTCCAGTTCCAGCATCGTCTGCTTGTCCATGTCCTTGTCCACGTCCAGTTCCAGCACAGCCTGCTCCTCCGCATCAGTGTCCAGTTCTAGCACGGCCTGCTTGTCTACATCCAGCTCGGCGGCCACTTTCCAGGCGCCTCAGAGTGAGACCAGTAACCCTGGGGAAGCAATGGAGATTCAGTGCAGAAGCTGTTTGAGTAATAATCATGTGGAATGTGAAGTGTTTGGACAATAATAATGTGGAGTTTGGTGAATTAATTAAGACCAGAACACAGTGACTGTAGTTAGATGTAAATGTCTTTGTCAAAAAATACTCCAAGGTTCCTGACAGTGTTACTAGAGGCCAAGGTAATGCCATCCAGAGTAAGAATCTGGTTAGATACCATATATCTAGGATTTTCAAGGCCGAGTACAATAACCTCAGTTTTATCTGAATTAAGAAGCAGAACATTAGCGGTCATCCAGGTCTTTATGACTTTAAGATATTCCTGCAGTTCAACTAATTGGTGTGTGTTATCTGGCTTCATGGACAGATAGAGCTGGGTGTCATCTGCATAGCAGTGTAAATGTATGCTATGTCTTCTGATGATACTGCCCAAGGGAAGCATGGATAATGTAAACAGAATTGGTCCTAGCACTGAACCCTGTGGAACACTATAATTGACCTTAGTGTGTCAAATCAATTAAATTCAATTTTATTTATATAGCGCCAAATCACAACAAAAGTCGCCTCAAGGCAAAGAGGACTCCCCATTTACATGCACAAACTGGAGTACGTTAGATAGATATGATACAAACCACTGCAGCACAGTACCTGTAATACCTCCAACATGTTCTAAACGCTCTAATAGGATATTATGGTCAACAGTATTGAACGCTGCACTAAGGTGTAGCAGGACAAGCAGAGAGATGAGTCCACTGTCAGAGGCCATAAGAAGATAATCTGTAACCTTTACTAAAGGGATCGTAGGGCGATTGTGACTCAAGAGTTGGGAGGTCGCCTTGTAATCGGAAGGTTTCCGGTTCGAGCCCCAGCTTGGACCGTCTCGATTCTTGTGTCCTTGTGCAAGACACTTCACCCGTTGCCTACTGGTGGTGGTCAGAGGGCCCGGTGGCGCCAGTGTCTGGCAGCCTCGCCTCTGTCAGTGCGCCCCAGGGTAGCTGTGGCTACAATGTAGCTGCCATCACCAGTGTGTGAATGTGTGTGTGAATGGGTGGATGTGTAAAGCGCTTTGGAGTCCTTAGGGACTAGTAGAGCGCTATATAAATACAGGCCATTTACCATTTTAAAGCTGTTTCTGTGCTGTGATGACCTCTGAAACCTGACTGAAACTCTTCAAATAAGTCATTCCTCTGCAGATGATCTGTTAGCTGTTTGACAACTACTCTTTCAAGGATTTTTGTTATGAGAGGAAGGTTGGAGATTGGCTAATATTAGCTAAGGCCACTGGGTCAACAGATGGCTTTTTAAGCAATGGTTTAACTACTGTTAGCTTGAAGGTCTGTGGTATATAGCCAATTATTAGAGATAGGTTGATCATATTTAAGATTGAAACATTAATTAAAGGCGGGACTTCTTTGAGCAGTCTTGTAGGAATGGGGTCTAAAAGACACGTTGATGGTTTGGAGGAAGTAATTACTGAAGTTAACTCAGAAAGATCAATTGGAGAAAAAGAGTAAGTGAATATCAATGGTAATTAAAGTGACCATGATCATGAGTAATTTGTTTCTCTAATGGTTAAAATTTTATTTGTGAAGAAGTTCATGAAGTCAGTACTAGTTAACGTTAAAGGGATGGTTGGCTCAATAGAGATAGAGGTAAAATTATTAACAAGATAATCGATCTCTGTTGGAGTAGCGTTCAGGTAGCTGCTCTGCTCTATTTTGGTACCGGGCACTGAAGATGAAAACAGTGGGTGGATTATATAATAATGCAGCTGCATTATATAGCCACATTAACAGAGGTTATTTTTCAACACTGTTACAACTCTAGTGACATATTGCTACACTTGCATTTCCTGGACCAAGGAGCAATCAGAATTTTTGTGGTGCACAGGAATATTTAATCTGGCTCTGTTCTGATGAAAATGGAACTGCTGGACAGGCTAATTTTGTGATTGTGGCCCTGCAAGTAGCATTATTTACTTTTAACCCTTAATGCTCCAGTTGGAGTGTGCCCGCTCCGTTTTGCGTAACTATTTTTAAACCCCTGTAGAACTGCAGCCACGTAAGCTAGCGCAATAATTTTTTTTTTGAATATGAAACCGGAGGAGTTGTATCTTATGCCATCAGCTTGTCCTAGGTCACGGTTTCCTTCCACATATAGCTTTGCAAAAACTGCATAAAAAGCATTTGCAGCAACAAAAACATAATATTCCAGAAACACGCTTTGCCGATCCGATCAGCTGTTCATAACACTTCCTACGTTAGAATAGACGTCAGCGCGAACTATTGCATGCCCGCCATTACTTGCCCGAAATCGGAAGTGATGTCATTTTCGCGGAAATTACCTTCAGGGCCTTATAAGCCTATACTGGTGTTTTTTAAAATCATGTTTGACTTTATGACTTTCTGTGTCGTTTCTGGGATGCTGAGGACTCATATTGCACTGCTGGATATAGTTTATTTTGATGCATATGCTTCTTTTTTGCAAATTTGTATTATAATATTCATTTTAGTTTTTCCTGCAGTATATAAAAATTGGTGCATTTCAAAAATAAAACTATGAAGACACTCAAAATAAATTTCCTGTGGAGGGAAACTATTTTGTGCAACTCTTTTGTATTTACAGTTTTGAGGAATAAGACTCTTAAATTTCTCTAACTAGAAATATATGTTTAATTTTGTAGTTTATTGCACTTTTTTGCAGTTTATGTAATTACTATGCACTTAATGCATACATATTATTAAACATTGGGCTATAATGGTTGTATTGATGTATTGCAACTTGAAATGCTCCTAAAAATGGCACTACAGCATGTAAAAATATAATATAAGCTCTGGCAAACTTGGTCCTCTTTTAGATCTTAAAGGGTTAATGTATTAAGTGCTTGTACAAGATGTAAAAGACTTGTAGTTTGAGGAATTCGCAAAATATTTCAAGAACATATTTGCTTGCACAGAGCAGTGACCCTTCTTGGTTTCCTTTTAGATTAAAAACAGGATTGGAGTGATGAGGTACGTGGTGCTTCATGGCTGTCTATGGGATGACCTGTACATTGGCTTTCAGAACCGCATCAGCCGAGACCCAGACATCTACCACCACAAGTACAGACATTTTATCTGATATGTTTGAGAATTCTTTCATGTTCTGTAAATCTGTTTTTCTGTTCTTTGCTCGTTGACAACTCCTCATCCAATTGACTTTAAACGCAGTGGGTGTATTGCTGGCTTTTCAGGGAGTTTTTAGGAATGCCATCCAGAGTAAGAATCTGGTTAGATACCATATTTCTAAGATTTTCAGGGCCGAGTAATTAAGAAGCAGAAAGTTAGCGGCTATCCAGGTCTTTATGTCTTTAAGACATTCCTGCAGTTTAACTAATTGGTGTGTGTTATCTGGCTTCATAGACAGTTAGAGCTGGGTGTCATCTGCATAGCAGAGAAAATGTATGCTATGTCTTCTGATGATACTGCCTAGGGGAAGCATGGATAATGTAAACAGAATTGGTCCTAGCACTGAACCCTGTGGAACACCATAATTGACCTTAGTGTGTGAAGAGGACTCTCCATTTACATGCACAAATTGCAGTGTGTTAGATAGATATGATACAAACCACTGCAGCGCCAAAAAAATTTGGCCAGATTTCTAGAAACCAGAGCTGCTCCATCCAAAATGGGATGGATGCCGTCTCTCCTAACTAGACCAGGTTTCCTCCAGAAAGTTTCCTAATCATCCAATTATCTATAAAGTCCACCTCGTGAGCTTTATAGACAATTATAAATTTTTATTTGTTTATCTTTATACATCTTTATATGTTTGGAGAGTTGTCTGAAGGACAACGATTTAGTAATCCTGGGCTCTGGCTGACAGGCTCAGTACATACTAACACGTGGAATATTACACAGTCTGAGGTGTGATGTTAAAGGGCTGGTCATGGTGGTTGTCCTGATGCAAGACATGCTCAGATAGATCTGAATTCAAATTTTCTTTTGTTTTTTTCAGTACCTGTCAAAAGCAGCTATTATTGTAAGAAAAAAATACATCTTATCCATAACTAGGAACACCTGTGACTACTCCACTCATGATTCACCTAAAACAAACCTCTTATATCAGTCAAAGTAGTTCAAATTCTCATAAAGTTTACTTTTTGAAACTTTTCTTATAATACATACAGGTGTATACTGAATTAGGTTTACATATGGTAAATACATTGCTTTGGCACAACCATCACTACCAGTCAACTAATGTCACACTTGCAGACTGAGTAATGCTGGTGGTACATACTGAGCCTGAAAGAAAGCTGACCCCTGAGCTCACTTACACACAACTCTGCATACACTTTTGAGGATCTGACTCAGCAAAAATACAGCCAAGGTCACATGTAAAAGGACAGCCAATTCAAATGCTGGGTAAGTTAATAACTTACCTGCATTAGCAGTGCTTTGAGCAAAGCTTTAGGACTGTCATTGATACATATTTCTAAACACTTACAGATTCAGTTGTACATTAACACATCTGATTACACAGACAGATCCACACAGATAAAAATACATACAGACCTGAAGTGAGATACAAACATACTTTTTGCTAAAATAACAGTATGGGCTCAAATTGTGGTCATAAATATTTTGTACTTGTAAATCAGAATGCGTAGCTGTCAGTTGTTACCTTGTAAACCAAAATATCTGAAAAGTTTATGTTTGTGCATCTATAGATGAGAATTTGTGTGTGTGTGTGTGTGTGTGTGTGTGTGTGTGTGTGTGTGTAAAAAAATATTTCCACAAGTTACAATTTTTTTGGCTTAAGGTCAGGTTACAGATACAAAGCAAAGAACTACATGTAAAACTCTGCACTCAAGTTCCTGAGCTGTGTGTGAGTTTCAACTTACACGTACGAATTTCCCATTTTTTTCGTTTCACTTGATTGGTCAATGTCATGTCAATCACAAATTTAACAATCCAATCAGAGAACAGATGGGTTTGGCTGACAGAGGGGTGCTTTACTTATGTGCTTTACTTAGAACTTAACACAAAAAACTTTTAACCTTCTGTTTAGATATTTTGGTCTACAAGGTTACAAAACTCAGTTCATAACTATGCATTCGGATTTAAAATTACAAAATATTTATGACCACAATTTGAGCCCATATAACAGCCCTATATAGGCAACACTTACTCCTGTTCTCTGACAGAAACGGCTGTTCCATACTGTGTGCGGGGGGAAGCAAACAGACAGATACACTCCTATTTTTATGGCATGTTTATTTGTCTGTTTTGGAAAGGATATGAATTGCCATTTCCAAGCCTAATAGCTCTCAGTTTAACTATCACTACAATGAAATGGTTACTTTTGTGAGTAACTTTATGATTGCCTGCATGTGATGTGTTTAGAGGACATATGGAAATGATAACAAAAGAAAAATAACTTAGGCTACATGTAAATGGTCACTGTACTAGTCTACCATTTAATCACCTTCTTTTGGCCTCTAGGTTCTGGAAACACTTCCAAGCAGAGCTGCCGCTTTGCAAGCCCGACTGGGAACAATTCCAAAAGCAGGTCGTCCCCATCAGTGAGACCGGGATGGGAAATAACTGTGCCTTGTCATGAATTTGCATTCTGGATTTGTGAAGATCAAGTTACTGTTTTCTGATTTATATTGTGAAAACTCAAGACCCTATTGCTGAAAGCACCACACCACCTTCTGCTGTGCCTCTTTTGTGGTGGAAGATTTCTTTTCTGATTCACTGATCACTTTAGTAATAGTAATATCACTTTCTTACTAGCTGTATGCATGAATGTTATTACAAGTGGGCCTCGTGTTTATGGCACCTTCACAGAGGGCCCATTGTAAAGTCAGAGACATTCAGGTGTGTGTGTGTGTGTGTGTGGGGGGGGGGGGGGTACATAGATAGATAGATAGATAGATAGTGTGAAGCCCTTCTGCTCGTCTGTGGAAGTAGGGGAAGCAACAGTTAAGTGAAGAATATAGTCAGAGATCTCTCTCTTTGAAGGTATAGGCCTGTGAGGTGGGTGTGGGATGGAATAAAATGTCTTTTGTTATTATCTAACTTGCAGTATATTGTATTAACAAATATAGCTTATAGCTTTCAGACTATATTGAGATGAGCAAACGTACTGGCAATCTTTGAACTCTTGTTATGGGAATGACTATAATAATTTTATACATATTGTATTCTGTGCCTATAAAAGAGGTGTGGCTCAGTCCATTAATTGAAGGTCAAGAGCTTTGGCCAGCGATATGTCTGGCCAGTTGCAATACACGCTTACAAAACACTTATATCAGGTTATTCTTAATTATCTCTTATTTGTTTATATTCTTTTATTAAGTTTTAAGTAGTATCATTTGATTAAAACATTCACTCAACTACATATAGTTTCAGTTGTGTACGTGCTGGCCTTCTGTCTGGTGGAAAGGTTACAAGGTTTAGCTGGTGAGGTGAGAGGTGAAACAAAGTGCATTTCAGGTTGACACACACACACACACACACACACACACACACACACACACACACACACACACACA
>NW_005187920.1:171495-183484 GCF_000239375.1 Pundamilia nyererei
ACACACACACACACACACACACACACACACACACACACACAGTAGATAGACTCATTTATAGACTCATTTTGCTTGTGACAGCAAAAATTGTGCCTGCAAAAGAGCATTTTGTAGCAGAATGTGTGCCTGATGTTCCAGATGATAAGCAAGCGTCCGGCAGCGACAGGAAGACACCTGGGATGGAGACGAGGCGATGTTCTTTTCAAAATGTGTTAAAAGTCATTCTGGTTTTGATTTGATGTATGCATGTATTGTATCTGCTTAACACATGAGGGGGCGTTATAAATTTTCCTGGTGATATAAATAACTGTTTGTGTATTGTTAAGGAGAGATCTACAGCTGATGTTTTGCAGTGTACATCTCCCACACGTGTGTTCATTAAAATCATCGTTTGACTCCACCCGGCCGGATCAGTGTTGTTATTTGGATTACCTCCTGTATCCCTCCTCGAATATTTTGAATCCGTAACATGAGGTAATATGTAAGAGTTGTGGAATGTCTTTGTCTGTGTGTGTGTATATAAGATGTGAGGGCGGCAGCCATCGTCAGAGATCACCCTGGTGTTTGAACTCCAGACTTCAGACTTGTGAAGGAATGGTGGTAGGGGTACTGGCGACAGCCTGTATTGGTCCAGACCATTACCCTTGCCTGTTACTGGAAGGTTCTGACAAAGAAAGCAGCCAGTTCTTGTCAGCAGCTGGAACAAGATGTGAAGAATAGCAGGGTGTTGCTGCTTTCTGCAAAGTGTGTCTAAAGACCTGATGAAGAAAGAGAAGAAAACATCAAAGACTGAGCAGAAGAAACTGGCAGAGGCAGTTTTTCACATGTGCAGGAAACATAGCTGAAGATGGAGGAAGAAAGCGGTAATAATCCTAGTTGTCATTATTATTAAACAATATATTATACTTATTATTGTATTCATTTTTTCAGTGGAACACACACACACACCCAGCACGCCCCTGCTGGCCGTTTTTTATCCTTCAAGCTTGGGTCCTCCACCAGAGGCCTGGGAGCTTGAGGGTCCTGCGCAGTATCTTAGCTGTTCCCAGGACTGCGCTCTTCTGGACAGAGATCTCCGATGTTGTTCATGGGATCTGCTGGAGCCACTCGCCTAGTTTGGGGGTTAGGGTTTCCATATTGATCAGATCAATATGTACAGCTCTGATGTCACTAACATCCCCTTGAACTCTTCATTGATGGTGAGTTGTGGTCCTCTGCTGGTGAGAAAATGAACTGCCTGATGTCAGTTTAATGAGCACAGATGATATGAAGTGCTTTTAAAACTTCTTTTTCTAATTGTTCAGGCGCCAAAGTCGGGCAAATTTATTCAAAATAAGACCTCCGTTCTTTTTTATTTATTTATTTATTTATTTAAAAAGCTCTTATTTTGGAGGGTGCTGACATTTAATATTCATGTTATCAGTCCATCAATGGGCTTTATTAGCAGTTATCAGCCCGTAACTGTGGCTCAGATTGACCCTCCTGCACCTGCTAGCAGGCTCAGTAGGTCGTTATCATCAATCGGTGAGCAGGATCGCTGTGTCGCTGTTGGAGGGACGTCGATGAATCCAGATCCAGTACAGACCGGCGCATAGCAGCTAACTACTGAAAAATGTCTGTTTAATCAGTTTGAATATGACTTCCTTATGAACAGAAACAGATTTCATAATGAAAAGGCTTCTGAACGTTACTCTTTTGCCACGAGCATCATCTGTATGATGGAAGTTGAGCGTGAAAATAGTTTTTTGCTGGTATACTACTTTAGCTGACGCTGACTTCAGAGCACGCCATGAGAGTGTTAAGAACGTTACTAATGTCCAGGTAAACTTTACTAGGTCACATCTGTGACACACGCCACTTAAATAAAGAAGTAAATAATAGCTCTGTTTTATTTGCTGTGCCCAAAAGTGACTCCCCAAATTTAAACTGCTATGAATAACTTGTTGGTCTATAATATGTGAAACATGTGTCAAATGTATCCATCATGAAAGATATCAGGTCATCTTGAGCCACAAAAACATTCCTATCATGAGGTAGAAGCTGGAATCAGTTTGTTGCAGAGGGACGTTTATATATCCGATATTTATCCAGTTAAAAGTCACATTGAAATTCAAAAATGTCTCTTCAAGAGTCGTCTGTCCAAGGGTTAGGGTTAGGTTCTTGCTGTGAAGTTGTGACTGTTTAGCAGTGAACAGGAGTCCTGCATGTCTGAGAAGTCCTTCACAAGCTTCAGATGCAGGAAGAGCTGTATTGATTTTGATCAACAGCTTCTTGATGTGAGGAACGCCATGCAATAGATCTACAACTCCAGTGAATGGACATGAAAGGTACCTCTCCAGCTCCCCTGCTCCTGGCTTTCCTGACCCCATGGATCCATCATCTTCGTCGAATAGGCTGCTGTTTGTGCTGGCCTCATCCAGCTCTGTGTCTAGGTGATGTCTGATGAAGTCGAGACATGTGGAAAGATGTAAGGTTTTCAAAAGAATTAAGTCTGGTCATTATAGTGCTGTATACATTGCCAATCTGCAGATGCTTGACAATAAGATTTGATCGCACTGGAGATGTTTTTTTACTAACTCCTGTTGAAAAACAAAATCTTGTCATTCATATCCTGCACAAACAGTTTGCAATGAATTCCAGATTAAGTTTAATATAAGAACGCGTGCAAGGCTAAGCTGTTGTAGCCAATCGATCCTCTATGCACCGTTTGGCTGTTACTCTGGGAAAAGACGAGAAAGATAGTGATGAAAGCTGTGACTGGAGCTGCGATGTAGCCTCTAATCTCAATTGTACGTTTGTGCAATATAATTATCATGTTTGTACAATATAATATTTATATTGTACGAACATGATAATCAGAATCAGAATCAGAATACTTTATTGATCCCTGGGGGAAATTATTTTTTGTTACAGTGCTCCATTATAAACCAACATCAACAAGACAGACAATACACTAACTAAGAATAGTACAATATATACATATATATACATACATACATAAGTCACTCATAAATAAATAGTTGGAAAAGAAACATGTGTAGTTGTAGCAGCAAACAGTGTGTTAAGTGGATGCGTTGTACAGGGAGATGGCCACAGGCAGGAATGATTTCCTGTGTCGTTCAGTGGTGCTTTTCGGTAATCTCAGTCTCTCACTGAACGTGCTCCTGTGACTGACCAGCATGCCATGGAGTGGGTGGGAGGTGTTATCCAACATTGTCTTTATCTTGGACAGCATCCGCCTCTCCGACACCACCTTGAGGGAGTCCAGCTCCGTCCCCACAACATTGCTGGCCTTACGGATCAGTTTATTAAGTCTGTTGGCATCTGCGACCCTCAGCCTATAATTATGTATATTGTAAGAACATGATATTATATAGTTCAAAGGTGAGAAGTATATTGTACCTACATGATAGTATATTGTACAAACATAAAAAGTATATTGTTAGTATATTGTTAGAACAATATAGTGTGAGACCCTGCATCGTGACCTATGAACTTCTAACCCCTGAAATTCAATTGTACAGTTTGAGCAGGAGCTGAATAACACGACTGAAAAAAATCGCAGTGTTTGCCCAGCTTAATGCAGACTGTTTAAACTAAACAAGCTGCTGTTTCACATAATAAACCCTGTAACCCGCAGTATTGCCTTCTGTTTTAACAGTCAAAGCAGTAGAGATGAGCTGTTTGCATGTGCGTGGAACTCTAGCGTCATTAACCAGGCTAGCTGTTAGCTTATAGCTCACCCTAGCTAACAGCAGGGTCCTTATGTGGATCAAGGATTTGAAATGCTTGGGCTTGGGCCCGTGGCGGGCCACAGTTTCAAATGTGACTGCATGGCCATATCTGATTGGTAAAAAGTCACCAGAAACTCCACTGGCGGCATGTTATCTAATGTGTTAAACTAATTATTTTTTTAAGTAACGAGTCTTATTTTGCAAATGTAGCGGAGTAAAAGTACAGTTTCTTCTTCACAAATGTACTCAAGTAAAAGTAAAAAGTATCGCCCCAAACAGGTACTTTAAAAGTACATTTTTTTCATGAACTTACTCAAGTGAATGTAACGGAGTAAATGTAAGTCGTTACTACCTCTGTGTGTGTGTGTGTGTGTGTTTGAGTGAGTGTGTGAGAATGTGTGTCTCTCGTTGTGCATGTGTCTCTGTATGCATGACTTCCTGCTCACCAAAGGGGTCATAAAAGCAGGAAGCAACATCACAAGAAACAGATCTTCCAGATAGAACGTATCTGCAATAAAAGCCTCTCCAGCCAGTGGTCAGAGACAAAGGAATGTCTTGATCCTATAGATTGAACTCAGACCTTACAAATTTAAGAAGCACAATGACAACATTCAACAATTAGACTTAACATCCCCCCCATTTTTGTCATTCTGTAATTAAATTTCAACTTATGCACCCTTGTTTTTTACAGTGTCAGTGTAGATTTCATTCATACAGAGCTCCTCATGTCATTCACCTCCTATTGCAGCAAAAGTTCACAGTTAATTCATGTAAGCAGTTAACCTGCTTCTCATTGATCTCATACACAGTAAACTACAACTTGCAAGTAAACAACTGAATGTCAACAATCAAACAAGAAGAATCAACATTCTCAAAAATCATATGTCACTACAATCCAACTGTATACAGACATAGGCATTCACACACATCAGTTGACTTTATTGTTTGTCCATGTGGCTCTCAGCTAACTTCAAAGCTGTAGCCTGGTCAACATTCCTTTTTATGACTCCTATCAACCCCCCAAATCTTCTCACTGTAGGCATCCTGTGGGGGTTAGAATCAACTGGACTTAGAATCATCTGCATTTACAACTCTTCTCCTGTCCTGTTGTCACTGCAGAAAAAGATAAGGCAGAGCACATCGTACACCTTAGTTGTCTTCCTCAACATCAACGTCGAAACGCTTTCACTCCTTATGGTTGTTTGCTGTGCAAAGACTCCTCTCAATGATCTACTGGAAGCCCAGTAGCACAGCTCTCTGCGCGATGTCTGCTGTGCTGAAAGATGATCTCTGATCCTCCTGAAGCCTCTCTCCTGGCCTCAGCTCCCATCTTGTGGACGATCCCCTCAGCCACTCCTTCTCATCATGGCACCTCACGACATCTGCAAATTAAAAAAATGACACTCCTCTTGCCACATGGCTTTCGCCATGTGTCAACTCCCCAATGAGACATGTACAAGAATGTTGCACATTCTCCCTAAAACAATCTCCAGGGTTTCCCTCTTGGACCAGCCATACTCCAACCTGTAACCCTGTGTTAAAACATTAGTCAGTGGTTAAATGTTAAGATTTGTTTAACTCCCAGCTCCACCCGGAGCCTGTATCCTAGAAGACAAAGTCTTCAAGTTATAGTTATAGTTATTGTTAGTTATTCAAATATATTCTTAATGCTTATTTGTTGATTATATTGGTTTATGTATACGAGAGGGCCAGCTTTGAGTTTTAGCTAAAAGTACTGACAGGAAACTGTAGCTGATGCCGTCTCTATGCTCAGTCTCCATATTCTGGAATATGTAAAACTAAAGATAATTTTTTTAAGTAAAGACCACTTTAAGCCGTGTCTTTCTTGGACGTAAAGAATACAAAGAACTGAATTCAATAATAGTCATGTGACCCAAGTTTCCTCCTGTGGTCCTCCTGTTCCTGCAACAAGACACACAGAGATACATCCACACCTTTGTCAGGTGGGGGTTAACTTCACATAATAGTGTTAAGTCAGTCAGTCTTGTCAGCTTTTGTCAGTCAGTCAGTTCCCCATTTTTTTATTTTCACTCAGCGATTCTTTCTTTGCTGATAGTGGATATTATTATGTTTTCAAGATGGCGCCGTGGATGGCAGTCTCAGTACTGCGCTCTCTTGCACTTTTCTTGTTTCTGTTTATTTTCTGCGCTTTTGGTCACTCAGACCACATCACTTTCTCCAGAGATCAACTGCTAAACATCAGGCAGTCGACTCACTGTAGTTCCTATCCATTTTTCACAAACCCGGAAAGTTTTTTGGAGATTTTAGTTGGAGGCGCAGCAGCTCTCCATGGCTCCTGGAGGAGACGTAGACGGGGGACTCGTGCTGGTGCGCTGGTGAAACTACGACGGCGAGGATTCCGCACGGCACTCCCTTCCATTCACCTCACGAATCTCCGCTCTCTTCCAAACAAAGTCGACGAATTACTGCTCTTAAACTACACTAACAAGGACTTTGCACGCTCTGCTGAACTCTGCTTCACTGAAACCTGAGTCCCAGACGCTGTCTTTTTTTTTTTTTTTTTTTTTTTTTTGTTTTGTTGGAGAGTCGAAAGCTGATAACATAATCATGGACTGTAACATCTAATTTTTTCCTTTTTTTTAATTTTTTTAAATCGTGTAGTCTGCTTGTGTAATCTGTCCCTGTATATTTGTATCTCCATCTTTTATTTTATCTTTCAGGACACACATGAAAGGTGGTGTATATGTTACAGACACACTATACCTTAAAAAGATGCAGGGCCTGTTGGTCACACAAGAATGCCTGAACCAGAACATTATTTATTTAAAATACATATTTAGTGGAACTTTTTTTTCCCCCTGCTTATTCTTTCACTCCAGTTTTTAAAGATAACAGAACATTGTATTTTTTCAGATATGATTAAGAAAAGTAATTGTTTGTTTCATGAAACCTTTGCAATAATCCAAAAATGTATAAAGGATTTGCATAAGTTTGCCCCCCCCCCCTTTTTTTAAATTTTTTATTTTATTTATTTATTTCTCTTCTCTTCTCTTCTCTCCCCCAGGGACTCAATTCCTATAGTTCATGAAATGTTCTAAAATATCTGTGCTGCTTTCTCTGTAGTTGGAGCGTATGTTGGAAGGAAGTGCAGTGCGTGCGCA
The DNA here is from genome assembly GCF_000239375.1 of Pundamilia nyererei. NCBI lineage: Eukaryota > Metazoa > Chordata > Actinopteri > Cichliformes > Cichlidae > Pundamilia > Pundamilia nyererei. Next base: position 178,373 of record NW_005187920.1, read on the forward strand.
GAAGCAGCTTGTGCTGTTGCACAGAGAAGATGGTCCTGCACCCAAAGGAACCGTAGACTGGCTCAACATGCGAAGCTGGATTTCCAGACACCTCCATCTTGCCTGTCCCCGAAGGGTCTTCTCCAAACGAAGCCAGCCCAAACTGGTGAGAATGGAAGACATGGCCAGAATGTGCTGTGTGTCTAACAGCCCCCCCCTTCAGATCCACCCTCTGCTTGGCATTTTGTAGTTTTTCTTATTTCCTGTCTTTCAACATCAGTACATTCATTCTTATCCCACTTGTTTCATCATCTTCTTTTAGCAGTACTTTGCTTTTTTTGCAGTTGGAGCTGTATCAGCGTGTGTTTGAGAAACCAGCAGATCGCCATTCTGACTTTTCCCGCCTGGCTCGTATTCTTACAGGCAATGCTATTGCTCTTGTCCTGGGAGGAGGAGGGGCCAGGTAATGTTTGTCACATGCTTGTTTCTCATCATAATTTTAAAGACAACATTATACAACATCAGCTCCTAATGATGCTGGTTATTTATGTCAGTCTTTTCTTTGTAAAATTTTTCACTTTCCATGTTTGTTCCCCCACCCTTCTAACCAGGGGTTGTTCTCAAGTGGGTATAATGCGTGCACTATGCGAAGCTGGCATCCCCGTAGACCTAATTGGCGGAACATCAATTGGCTCCCTGATGGGCGCTCTATATGCAGAGGACCGTAGCCACAGTCGCTTGAGGATAAGAGCTAGAGAATGGGCTATGGTAAGCGTCAAAGTGGCAATTGCTGTAGTATTTCAGATCTAAATCTTTCTGAATGCACTGACATCTGCTTTGCTTTGTTTTCCATAAACTATTCAGACGTTGTCCCATTCTTTCTTTAAAAGTCACTTCTGAGGCACTAGAACTCCAAGTTCAACCACAGTATAATTGTTTTGGGTTTTCGTTTTTTTTTTTCTTTCCCCCTTCTAATGTTGCTTAAAAAATAAATAATAAAATGGAGGTGTGGTTTCCTGGAATGACATTGAGCAGAGAAGTCTTGAATTTGATCAGTGTCAAACTTTTAATGATAGCAATCTAGAATATGTTTTAAACTTGCTTTAAACTGGGTTAGTTATACATGGATGTGAGACTTTCTTCCTGAAATGATTTAAGTCTAATCCAGTTTAGATCTGTCCTGCTTTTAATTTGATAAACCATGCTGAACACATTAACCACCATTTCAGGACTGGAACGTAAGCGTTTTCGGCCGTTTCAATGTGGACGCAGAACTCTGTGAAAACGACTGAAAACGCTAATGTGGACGCGGAGCGTTTTCTGAATCTATTCGGGCTAGTGTGGACGTAGCCTTAGATGTAACACTTCAGCTGTATCCCTATTTAGTATGCATCGATCTGTGTTTGCAAGCCCCGCTCATTCTTATGTTCACTTACTGCATGTGGAAAAGACACAATAATGTAAAAAGTTATCACAGTGATCAACAAGGAAAGGGAGTACTCTGAAACTGTGCCATGTTAGGTAACCCTTTAACCCTAGATGGGGATGTCTAAACATAAGTCCCGGGGGCCAGAATCAGTCCACTATAATTTCATAAGTTTTCCTATTGGTAAAGACTACCCATCCATCAAAGTAATTAACTAACAGGTAAACAGTTAAATGACAGGAAAGTAAATTTTTCAACTATTGCCTGTGTCCTGGACTGCCTGTGTAATGAACTATCGTAACTTTTTCTTTAACTTAACACATTTATCATGTTTCACTGGTCCAACCTGCTAAGATCAAAGTGAATTTGACATCACTGTCCTGGGTTTTCTGCTCTAAAAGTTAGCCCCACCTCACAAGTTGACAGTGTTGATGTGTTATATCTTAAATCTTAGCTAGAACACATGAAAGTTAAACATGCAGGTAATGTTAGAGATGAGCATTTTAGCTTACAAGCTGGAGTGAACAAATTGGCCAAGGGTGTGGGGTGTGGCGTCAAAATTAGTTTTGCAGTATTTTGAAGGCATTGAGGCAAAATGCCAGAAGTAGGTTTATAGTGTAATACTCGTGACACAGTATTGACAACTAGCAGGGCTTGTTACCGGTATTGATACCGGTATTTTGGATGTTATGATATGGCACAGCCCTACTTCTAGCATGTTTTAAGAAAAACAAATTCATATGGACATGTTAATACTGTAAAAAAATGTAACTTTGTTGGAACATCCATTAAAGCTGATTTGAGACACCTTCTCTGTCTCAGATCTGCAGGCAGAGCATTTGGTAGGTTTTGGTTTTCCAAGTTGTATATGGCCTTTCCTCCTCTGGCTCTGTTCTTGCCTACAGAAGGTTCAAAATAAGTTTGTTCTTAGCAGACTCAATTGATGAAAATTAAGATGTCACAGGAAGCAAAACTGTATAGTCAATATTGTTCAAATGATTGAGAATGCAACTTGTGGGGATAGGTTAATTGGATAATCCAAATTGCCACTAGGTGTGAATGTGCGAGTGAATGTGAGTGTGAATGGTTGTCTGTCCCTGTGTGTTAGCCCTGCGACAGACTGGCGACCTGTCCAGGGTGTACCCCGCCTTTCGCCCTATGACAGCTAGGATAGGCTCCAGCGCCCCCCGCAACCCTGAAAAGGATGAGCGGAAGCGAATGGATGGATGATGGAGAAATGTACACTTGTCAGACAAAATATGACAAAAAAGTGTGTGTGTGTGTGTGTGTGTGTGTGTGTGGGGTTTTTTTTTGTGTTTTGTGTTTTGTGGTTTTTTGTTTTTTGTTTTTTGTTTTTTTGCGCAGTCCTGGGTATAAGGTGAGAATTGTATTAAAATGAAGTTCAACTTTTAGGGATTAATTCTGCTTTGCACTTAAGCAAAAAGATCTTGAGTGGCTTAGGGGTGGGAAACATTTATTTGAACCTCGTTTTAATTTGACTCTTTTGGCTTTTCCTGTAGGAAATGACTTCAGTATTTAGGAAGGTCTTGGATTTGACATATCCAATCACATCCATGTTTTCTGGTGCTTCCTTCAACTCTGGCATCAACAACGTCTTCAAAAGCAAACAGATTGAGGTGAGCTAAATGACAGTAGGTGTGACCCAGCTGTTGGAATACTGATCTGAGGCCAGTGTAAATTCTGTGTCATGTAGGACCTTTGGATCCCATATTTCAATATCACAACTGACATCACTGCCTCTGCCATGAGAGTACACACTGATGGTAAATACAGTGTTCAGTTTATTTATTTTGAAAGAATCATTCTGGTCTTGATTGAGTTTTCTGAATTGTTTTTTTGTGGTCATAGATGAACTGACTCTTTTTAATAGTCTGATTAATTTTCGGTTGATTCATATTGGTTGCTTGCAGTTAGGCTTTATGCCTTTTAAGTAAGTTTAAGTTGCTTGTTTGTTATTTGAGGTTCTCTATGGCGGTATGTCCGTGCTAGCATGTCTCTATCGGGATATCTCCCTCCTCTGTGTGACCCGAAAGATGGACACCTGCTGATGGATGGAGGCTATATCAACAACCTGCCTGGTTTGTTACATTCAGTTTGTACCTTCCCTTATTAAGTATTAAAAGTAGCCGTACTTTGATGTAGTTGCTCAGCTGTTTGCTTATAGCAATATATTTTTAATTTTACCAGTACTGTATGCTGTTTGTCTTGATGTCTTCTTCCCCTGATTCTCCCAGCTGATGTTGCGCGCTCCATGGGGGCCAAAGTGGCAATAGCTATTGATGTGGGCAGCCGGGATGAAACCAATCTCACTAATTACGGCGACTCACTCTCAGGCTGGTGGCTGCTATGGAAACGCCTTAACCCACTTGCTGAGAAAGTTAAGGTGATGGATTGATTAAGAGTAAAGACACACCATGCTGTGCAGCAATGTTTTTAATTCTATCAATAAAAATAAGGATATTTTTGGAAATCATTTCAGTGATTTATAAGTTAATTTCCACAGGTGCTAAACATGGCAGAGATTCAGACTCGGCTGGCCTATGTGTGCTGTGTGAGACAGTTGGAGTCTGTGAAGAGCAGCGATTACTGCGAGTATATCAGACCTCCAATCGACAGATACCGTACACTAGAGTTTGGCAAGTTTGATGAAATTGCTGTAAGTTTCAGAAATTTGTTTTCACCTGAACTCTTTTACCCCTGATCATGAACAAGTATTGAAACTTTCAGATGTTGTAAGACAAAAGTTTTTCATTATCTGAAACACTAGACCAGGGGTAGGCAACTCCAGGCCTCGAGTGCCGGTGTCCTGCAGGTTTTAGTTCGCACCCTGGGTTAACACACCTGAATCAAATGATTAGTTCATTACCAGACCTCTGGAGAACTTCAAGAAATGCTGAGGAGTCATTTAGCCCTTTAAATCAGCTGTGATGGGTCATGGACACATCAAAAACCTCCAGGACACTGGCACTCGAGGCCTGGAGTTGCCTACCCCTGCACTAGACCAACTTTTAAAAATAACTTTTTTGGCAAATAGAAAATGGTACTGATATGTGAATATGTTTGTGTGATTTTTTTTTTTTTTAGGAGGTGGGGTACCAGCATGGCAAGACTGTGTTTGATGTGTGGCGTCGTAGTGGTGTGGTGGAAAAAATGCTGAAAGACAGACATCAAGAAGAGTTCCACAACACGCAAAGCAGAAGCAATGTAAGGATGTTGGCAGTGAACAACACATGGACATACACTATCCAATCCAATTTTATTTATAAAGCAGTTTAAAATACCCAGCACAGGAACAAAGTGCTGTACAGAAAATAAGTTAAAACAATAGAATAACAAAAAACAGCTAAATAAATAAAACACATAAAACATAAAATTAAAACAGCCCTATGTTAAAACTGCATCGAATCACCTAAAAACAACTAAAATAAAAAACCAACATCTCACGTGGTGTCAAAGGCCAGGGTAAAGAGGTGGGTTTTCAAGAGTGACTTAAAAACAGATAAAGAACTGGCCTGTCTAATCTCTAAAGGAAGCTCGTTCCACAGTTTGGGAGCTGCTACAGCAAAAGCACGATCTCCTCTAAGTTTCAGAATCAGAATCAGTTTACGCCCAGTCCTGGGTATCTTCAGGAGCAGCTGATCAGCTGACCTGAGAGAGCGGGTGGGTGTATAAGGCTGTAGCAGCTC